>NC_143222.1:12922977-13228712 GCF_030267445.1 Bombyx mandarina | reverse complement strand
CGTAAATGCGCCACCCGTCTTGAGATATCAGTTCTAAGGTCTCAGTATAGTTAAACTAGCTACCCCACCCTTCAACCGAAACGTATTACTGCTTCACGGCAGAAATAGACAGGGTGGTGGTACCTACCCGTGCGGACTCACAAGAGGTCCTACCACCAGTAATTACGCAAATTATAATTTTGCGGGTTTGATTTTTATTGTACGATGTTATTCCTTCACCGTGGAAGTCAATCGCGAACATTTGCTGAGTAAGTATTTCATTAGAAAAATTGGTACCTACCCGCCTGCGGGATTCGAACACCGGAGCATCGCTAGATACGAATGCACCGAACGTCTTATCCTTTAGGCCACGACGACTTCAAACATTCTTATTAGGTAATCAAGTTCAATTTTAGTATAATGAAGTGTATAAATATTTTTACTAAATCCAATACTTGATTCCATTCATTTAATTTAAATAATCTATATATTAATACGTGAAGCAAAAACTTTGTATCCCTTTTTACGAAAATTGCGCGGACGGAGGAGTATGAAATTTTACACACTTATAGAGAGTATAGAGAAGAAGTGCACAATGCTAATATTTTTTAAAAATAATGCATAAAAGATACATTAAATCAAAAAAGATAACATTTCACACACTACATACCATATATTTGACGCACACACGCATGCATACTATTTATTGTCAAACTTTTGTTCTTGACGTCTGTTGTCAAATTGAGATTAAATATTGTTTGTCTTTGTTAATATTTTTTATAGTTTAGTCTTGGCGAAATTTGTGATTATAGAAGTATAAAATACAATCATAATAGTGTACAAACTTACAATTCCAATTAATTATAATCGAATTTCGACTACTGCGGGACCTCTAGTAATATTTAAACATGAAGTATAACGAATGAATATATTTTAAAATGTATTTTCTACAGGAAAAGAATAAACAATATTTACAGTCAAATGAGGTGTGTTTGTGTACACTAATTCAATCTGTGAAACGAATAAAAAATCGCCAGGATTAGTCGCAAGGCGAAAAAGTCGCATTCACGAAAATAGGTTAAGAGGGAATAGGCAGTTAGGAATGGGGCTCCGTATATGTTTAGTTTTTTACGATCTAGTAACATTTCCAATGTCAGACACTAGGCTTAGTCTGAATGCGTATTAGATGCAGTACGTATTCGAGAATATCATGCTTCAGTCACAAAGAAGTTAGTGGAGTCCAGAGATTTCTTAAGTTTCAAAATATTTAATCTGTGGGACTGCGAATCACTACGGAACTTTTTTATCACTTGGAGTGTGGTCTTCTGAGGCAGTACGGGTAGTTATCAAGGTATGTGTACTAAACAACCGCTTATCTGTGAAGCTGGTTAATTCATCAACGAAAAAAAGGAAAAAGTCTGCTAATTCAAAGCTACCCATCTTATTTCTTTTTAACGTGAGCACAACAAGGATGTCAAGGATCCGTCAAGCTTCTGACAGTCGAATGGATCTACTATATAACTGCACTCAGTGAACATTTCAGCTGACACTAACTCAAGTTTCTTTCATACGAAAGCGGAACCCTAAAAACTTCGAAACCGGGAGAAGCCGTGAAATATCTTTATTAAATCCCTCTTGAGCTAAATAAGTTCATTTGGCGGACGTAAAAAAAAAACGTACACCTTTTTGTAAATTAGAAAACATTTACGCCGATTTGTATGGCTTAGTGGGGGGTAATTAGTGATTGTCAGATACTGGGGTACCCCTGCTTGTGTAATGCCAAAAAATACATAGAGTATGCGGAACGATAAATCATTAAAATTTTGTAATATACGATTGAATCGGTGGTGCAGGAGTTAGCACACCTGACTGTTGCGCCGATGGTCATAGGTTCGATTCCCACATTCGTATGATGAACAAGTTTGTTTGCTCTTTGTAAAAAAAATTATATAACTATTTAAGCCACTGGTGGTAAGTCTCTGGTGGTAGGATCTCTTATGAGTCCGCACGGGTAGGTACCACCGCCCTGCCTATTTCTGACGTAGGGCAGTAATGCATTTCGGTTTGAAGGGTGGATCAGCCGTTGTAACTATACTGAGACCTTAGAACTTATATATCTCAAGGTGGGTGGCGCATTTACGCTGTATGTGTCTCTTCACTGCACCGACGTAACAAAGAATTTTAAAAAATAGTTTTCACCCTTCAGCATTAAGCATCCAAAGCAAGAACAAAAACAACCTGACTCCGTTTAGGACATTAGTTAGGACAACTAACCACTAGATTATAAGAAATAAGTTATTAAATCTGCAGAGGGTCGGCGCGATGTTAAGCTGTTAAGCCTTGAAATACAAAAGCAAAGTGACTAGTAGAGAGCTCAAGATTTCTAATTTTTGATACAGTCAGAGGTAGTAGTGGCCCTGAAAGGTTTTTTCTACGAAACAATTAAAGAAGTCAACGGCGCGTCAGCGTTCATTGCTGCTGTCCAATAACCATGTTTTCTCGACAGTACAAAAGTCATAAAAACTCCCAAAAACAAAATATTACGAGGAAATTCTTAATTCTAAACACGGCGAGCCAAATCAACTCTAAAAATATAATTTAATGACAATTCTGAATAAAGCCAATTTACCAAGACAGTCGGCCGAGGGGCCCACCTTCGTGTAGCCAATGGCCCTAAATTAACGCAAAAAAGGGGCCTAATCGACCATTTTTTTCCCGCCTGATTACGAAGGAGGCTATATCGGACCCCCCATTCGACTCAAACAAATGTTAACCCTTTATTCGCGCTTACCCCTTTCGAAAAAAACCCATAAAATATATCTAATTAAAAAATATCCCCGCCTTAGGACTGACGCCCATAAAGAATGTCAATTAACTACGCGACGTTTTTTTTTTTCTTTTGGTTATATTTTTTTCTTCAAGCCGGCGAAGGGTTAAGATAGCAAAATTAGTATCGCTATGAAATATTGAATCATATTAAATTCGGTAGCCGGGTTTTGTTTGATGACTTTTTTTTTATCTGGATTATAATAATTTACCAAATTGCTTAGGGTTAGTAAAATTAGATTATATCTATGGGATATTTATTATATGAACAGACTGTGTGTTTGGCCAACAATAAACAACGATGAACTAAAAACTTGACTTAGTTTAGCTGAGTACATATTAGTGATTTTACTATGACTTTCATTTGGCCCCAAATGACGTCAAAATTAATGAGGCTACGTTCTGAAAACTTGGCGCGGTAATTTTGAATAGTAAGGGTGGTTTTATTCTCTGTATATTTGGGACGATTCATGATATAAAATGTTATCAAATAAATTATAATCAAACCGAATATATAATTCAATATTGAATTTCTCAGATAGCTGTAATTTTTTTTCGGTAATGATATAATATTTTTATCTTGTAAACAACGGGTAAGGTGTACATAATTATGTAGTTTGGGTCTGCAATATATTATTATAAGGATATTCCTAACTACCCATCCAAGCTAATTTGTTAATGATTAAGATCGATAACATTGGGGCTGTGGTCTATTGGCTCCGGCGGCTTAATATCCAGTAGCCCATGGGCATACCTAAGCTCATAAAAATACCTACTTAGTGTCAATAAAATATGGCCGGGAATACAGTTTCTCTATTCAGAGCTCTAAGATCGTTCAAGATCCGTCTCTTCTTCAAAAAAAATCAATTTTAGCTAAGCATTGTAAATAAAATCGAAATAACTCTGTTTTCGTTAAGATTTTTTGAGTTTTTATCGTGGTTAAGCAAAACGCAGACAATATGACCAATATATTTTACAAACAAGAACAAAAGTGTATCTATTTTTTGGTATGTATGAAAGAGTTCCTATAGTCCCGGATGCTTTGCCGCTTATCCAGGGCAAACTTGAGGATCCTGCCGAGAAGGATAGTCAGCTAAAATTAGCCCGGGCACCCCAGGAGAAGACTTAACAGTTAAAAGATACCACCATCGCAAATACACCTACCATCGCGTCGGAGTCGCAATCCACTGATGGTATCCGGCGAGAAACTAGCGGGCTGATGCTATGACTTAAGTTACTGTATCACGTCGATCTTCACCGAGATTGACATGTAGCATGTATTTTGTGAAAATACCAAAATGGTGTGCATTTAATAAGAATTCCAAGGACTTTAGGTCGAATTTAAAAAACCTTTTCTAGTTATGTGTTCTTGAATTGAAAAAAGCCATTTTCATTGATTCAACCATTAGCCGTAATTCGGGTAAAATAAAAATCAAGGAATGCTTAAACAACAGACAACAATGTACTCTTGAGATCGCGTGATGCTAACATTCGTGGAAATTAATCCCGGCTCGGATACTCGTCTCATGAGTCACGGGTCAGTGTGTTCGCTAAACAATGAAATTGTTTAGTTCTTCTGGTATTAGTACACCTTTCGAGTCCGCACTAATAATAATTATGCCAATTTTAAGAACGGGAAGGCTAAGATAGTTAGGATAGAATAGGATATTAAAAGATATTCTATGAGCTACTTGTCACAAGAGGCGCCACCATACATATTGATGCAAGCAGACAATTTGTTGATAAACTATGAAATGCTTGATATTGCATTGAGGGGCGAAACTAAATATTTGCAATTTTACAGGAGAGCCATTTAAAGTTCAAAATTTTAAAACAATATCATAACAAAAAAGTTCTTCGGCTATTTCAATGGAATAAATTTAATTGAATTTCAATTAAAAACATCGAACTGTTGATGTATGTATAGGTATATAAAAATGAATTGATGTTCGTTAGTCTCGCTAAAACTCGAAAACGGCTGGACCGATTTGACTAATTTTGGTTTTAAATTATTTTTGGAAGTCCAGAGAAGGTTTAAAAGGTAAATAAATATGAAAATGCTCAGAACTAAATAAAAATAGCAATTTTATTTTTCCTTTGATGTGTCCACCGTCGGACGGATTCCTTTTGTTTGTTTTAAGTCTATTTTATACAAAAGCTTAGTTCTGTTATTTATCGATTGAGGCACTACAAAGTCTACCAGGTAAGCTTGTACCCACACTTCATTACAAAGATAAATGTCGCTTAAGCCAAATACCCCTTCAGCCCTTCACATGTATTTTATGATTAAACCACAAATTTCATGTTACTCAATCACTGAATTATGATTATAGAAAGAAAAAATGCTATCAAAATTATTTAATGTCGTTAAAACAAAAGCGATTGCTTAACCACACAAGCATTGAACTTATTCTCACATTCATGACCTCGTTTATAGATTTGTTTAGGTATTTATAAATTTAACTGTATTGGTATAATTTGAATTAAATAAATAATGTATGTTTATCGTTAGCGCCATCTTGGTTGTTATTCTTTTTAATTTTTTTTATTGCCTAGATGAATGGACGAGCTAACGGCCCACCTGGTATTAAGTGGTTACCGGAGCCCATAGACATCTACAGCGGCTGCCCCGCCCTTCAAACCGAAACGCATTACTGCTTCGCGGCAGAAATAAGCGGGGTGGTGGTACCCACCCGTGCGGACTCACAAGAGGTTCTACCAACCAACCTACACCAAAGCCTACTACACCAAACTACACCAAAGCCGTTGATACATCGACCTCATCAAAGACACATCGCTCACGCTATACCTAGCACCATTCTTCTCACTATTAATATAATTCATTACATCCGTAAATTCTACCACACGACCAACAGTTTCGCAAGACGAGCGAATGAAATTCACGTGAATCACACACCTAAATTATTAATTGTATATAAAACACGATTATAACTCGTGACCCTTGTGGCACAGAGATCAAAATTGTCTAAAGGTATAGTTTGACACAATGACACTAAAACCACCAAAATCTAACTGTATCTCAATAACGGTAGTTCTGTTAGCGGCTAAGTGTATAGGAGCAATGTCTTGTCAATGTCAACGGTCTTTATATTAAATGTAAGCTCATACTTCATTGACCTAAAACGTCAATTGACAGCTTGATTATTGAAGGTAGGAAAAAATGCTGTGAGCCCGCATTAGTTGCTACCGCCAAACTGTCCATTTCTGCTGCCAAGGTATTTTGAGTTCTACTTGTATTAATAAAAGAGATGATTTTTGAATACGATACAGCTTAAATGTTGGATATCCATTGTGTATACATCTGCGAATTCCACCTCATTTCTTCACGTCTTCATGTGGCTTGGTTGCGTAATATCCAAGGTCTCCGGTAGCCACTTAATCTAAATAGGCAGTGAGTACGTTCCCTTAAGTACCTAATTAAAAAATATACAGTTGTAACCCGATGAAGGAAGACCTTGCAACCATCAAAGTTAAAGATAGTAAGATATCGTTATCGTTTCTTCACCAACCACCAGAACACCAATCAAACAGGAAACTCCACAGCATTCTGTAACTACAAGACACGTCAGCGGACCCGATCCGTTGCGAAAGTGAAAGTTGTGTGTCATTGGTTTTACCAGAACTTTGAAATTAATGCTTGCGTCTTTTTAAGGCATTCCATAGGATCCGTGTTTAGCACCCGTGTTTGGAGTCTCAACTCGTGCAATCCTTATTGCTGAACTAGATGAGTCTGGCAGAAGGTTTGTCAGCTCTAGCGTTAATGGGCTTATTGGAGTCAGTAGAAGCTATAATGTCAATTGCACCTTATAATAAAATGTCGAAGACTAATTATAGCTATCCCATCCATGTCATGCATATTATCCCATATGACCACTTTCCCGTCTTTCAGAGCGGAATGCATGGCAGCTTTATAGGAGAAATGCGCAGACTGGCGATAGTCATATTTGTAAAGTCCACCCACGGTAATGGTGTCATCTCGGGCGTCATATTGGTATTACGGCTACTGTAAGCCCAGATAGGTCGGTGCCAATACTCTGCCTATATCTGTCGAAAAGCATAGGTGTCAAATTGAATACTGGTATACCCGTTATTTCTCGTTAACCGTTAACTTGTGCCAGTAGCCATCACAGAAGAACACAAGATATTTGACAGATGCCTGAATCTCGCTTACGACATTTTCAAGATAAGCTTGCATATATACAAGTTCCGAACAACAACATCTGGACCGTCGGTCTACCGAGCAATATCACCCGCTCGGTGGAAGATCTTCCCTTTGTCGTATATTCCTACAAACTCTGCCATTGCCGGTCCCAAGCCCGGATGAGAAAAGAGGAGGGTTGGCGTCAGTATGCCACCTACCCGGCCGTAAAAATATAACGCCGAGCAACGGGTAGCGGTCAACTAACCCGAACTAGGGCTTCAGTAGCCCAGAGGAACTAAATCGCCTCTAAAATTCTGCTGTGGAAGGACGCGGGAGCCCACCATCAGCAATTTTCCCAAAAAAGTTTTTACGTATGTATTCCGTAAAGTTCACGATTCTCAGCACTGAGGAACATGACGCACGGAGAAGAATACCCGTTATACTATACAAGTAAGACTTACACATAGTGTCTGTGCTCCAGTAACCACTTAACATCAGGTCGGTCAAGAAATGGTACGAGCTCTCCACTCGAAGCCAATCAGGCCACCTAATCGAGCCACGACTGCAGCTAAATTATCGCAAAGGTTTCAATTAATTTGCTAATGTGCATACGTAATTGTCCAATCCGTGCTCCTAAGAACAAAACACAAGCACGAGAACGCAGGAATGTTGTGTAGGTACGTGACGAGAATTTGCTTGATTCGCAGAATAAATATCAGCATGTGCACGTAGATTTTAATGCGGGATTGTCGTGAACTAACAAAGATGTGGCCGTTAGAAAGTCTTAGTTTTGATTTTGATTTTTAAGATGGCCAGGCAAATAGCTTTGTGAACATTGTTCGGACTTCACAAAACCCATCAGTACTTCGCGGCAGAAATAGGCAGGATCCACTCAGGATTCGTATTACAGTATGTTATTTATTTGCGACTAGCTGACCCGGCAGACTTCGTAGTGCCTCAATCGATAAATAAAAGACCTACACTTTTGTATAAAATTTAAAAAAAAACAAAAGAAGTCCGTCCGGCGGGGGAGATATCAAAGGAAAAACAAATTTGTTATTTTTATTAAACTTCGAGCATTTTCATATTTATCTACCTTTTAAACCTTCTCTGAACTTCCACGAATAATTCAAGACCAAAATTAGCTAAATCGGTCCAGCCGTTCTCGAGTTTTAGCGAGACTAACGAACAGCAATTCATTTTTATATATATAGAAGATAGAAGATGAAAGCCGAACTTGTCTAAAGTACATTAAGCATTTCATAACAAAATTTAGTTGTTATTTGCTTGCAGGATTTGAATTCTGGTAGACTCGTCTCGTTCGATACCAACAATATGAGTTGTTTCTCTGATGACACATACGACTTCGATAGCGGTCTCGTTGTGGTATTTGGGCTTCCGTTAAGGGCCGCCTGACTACTCCGACCTCAGAGAAAAACAACAAATAGCGCTATTTCGTACGAAATGATAAGCATCTTTGAGGCGTCGCTCACGGCACTAAAATACATCAGACCTTAATCATACATTAAAATTTTTGAGGCTGGACCTTGACGCGGCGCGAAAAAACAATTTCATTTATTCATTTATTTTGGTATCTATATATTAATACGTGAAGCAAAAACTTTGTATCCCTTTTTACGAAAATTGCGCGGACGGAGGAGTATGAAATTTTCCACACTTATAGAGAATATAGAAGAGAAGTGCACAATGCTAATATTTTTTTTAAATAATGCATAAAAGATACATTAAATCAGTAAATAAAACATTACACACACTACATAGGTACCGTATATTTGACGCACACACGCATGCATACTATTTATTGTCAAACTTTTGTTCTTGACGTCTGTGGTCAAATTGAGAATAGATTAAATATTGTTTGTCTTTATAAATAAATAATTTTTTATAGTGTAGCCTTGGCGAAATTTGTGATTATAGAAGTATAAAATACAATCATAATAGTGTACAAACTTACAATTCCAATTAATTATAGTCGAATTTCGACTACTGCGGGACCTCTAGTATAAATAAAATGTGGTTAAGTATAATTTATAATTCAATTGCATTGTTTTTTTTTTTAATTGTACATAAATCAATAACAGATTTCATTGCAGAGGGACTTAGAACTCTAATATTGATTGTGTTATTGGCAACCGTATTCCTTGGCGTTACCATGTGAACGTAATGTATGAAGATGATGTCGATATCTCAAATCCATTAAACAAGTGCATAAGTTACACTTCAAGCTGGAAGATATCGTTGCTAACGACGTGACTATTGCTTGGAGTGGCTAGTTGTTTTTAGTAGCTAATGGCATGTGTATGTCTGCGCACATGCTCAAAATTCCTATTGTATTACCACGAATGCACTGCCCTTCGATTTAGGACGTAAAACTGCTTCATGGCAAAAAGCCCATACATATTACCTTGAGGGTTCATTCAGGGTTCCAATGCTCTATCCAGCAATCACACGAATATTTAGTTTCGAGCTCGCTGTGAGCTCGTCCACCAATCTAAGCAATAAAAAAAAACCTTAACGTCGGGCATAGCAACAAATAAGCCAACAAATCGTCTGCTCTAAATTATCTTTTGTTAATTAAACTGCTGTCTGGAAGAGATCACTTTTAGCGATAAGACCGCCTATTGTACATAATAATATGTATCTACTTGATGACTGCTTTTTAATGTTAATTGTGTTTTGGTGTGCAAAAAAGTGTATTCTCTATCCCTCTCTATATATATCTTTAGACAATTGCATTCATCACAAGCCTAAAAACAGAGAGCAGATAAAACTGCATCTCTTTTAGTACACACTAGAAGGTAAAGTACCCTTTTCTTATTGTTTTCGCAGATATAATAAACACGAGATTACACAGTAAAAGCATTGATAAGGTCTTAACATTGATTACATTCTATTCTTGATCGATTAAGCCCGTTATTTAAAAGTAAAAGTGCTAATAAGACTCCGGCATGGAGCCGAAAATAATGTCTTACCTGCTGTGAGTAAATAAGGCAATCCTAATGCACTTCAATAGTTAAACAACGCACGCAAACAAACAAACAAAAAACTTTTGATAAAAACAACATTAAAATATTTAAATAAATTTCGGATTTCAGTTTTCGCAATGCTACCAACACACCGAGCAGTTAGCGACTGATTTCAATTCAATCAATTAAATACTTTGAAGTTTTGTACAATTATCTCGTTAATTCAATTATAGTCGTTATTTACATGTGGTTACAGAACAAAATCGCCTCAACGTATCGAACGTCCAAGAATTGAGGTCAGTGACGTCTTTTTTGTGTGGCCAGATAAGTTCTTTAGAAAGAGATAGCGTGATAAATTTTAGTCCATCAAACAGGGACAGTGGTATAGAGTGAAGTTTTTGTTCATAACTTTACATTTAGTAACAAGCAAAATGTAACAGTATTATTTTACGGAAAATTAATCAAATAAACCTACGCTTTGTGAAAATTATATTTATTAGTTACTGAATTGATACTATTATTGGTATTTATTTATATTTATTACACGCATTTTCAATGCCAAAGACTTGCTATCTTCTACATTATGATTTTCCGCTCCTTGCCACAATAGCCTTGTCTTGGGAGAGGGGAGATATATAGTTTGAGTTTGTCGGTACCATTTATTACCCTAAACACGTCATTACGGATCCTCCAGATCCATTATGGGTGCTTTTAGGTACCTCAAGCAACGGTTACCGTCCTCGTCGAACCCGTCGCTTGTGACGAAGGGCTCGATGAGTAAATTAACCCATAGACCCAGCCCACTGAGTTTCTCGCCGAATCTTCTCAGTGGCTCGCGTTTCCGATCCGGTGGTAGATTCTGCGAAGCTCTTGATAGGCCCAGTGCTAGCAGCACTCCGGTTAGAGCCCCGTGAGTTCACTTACACGTCAAGGAGAAGCTGAAATAGCCTCCGAAGGCTATCAGCATAGGTAGGAAAAAAAGAACAATTTATGTACCTGCAAGCTTTAATTGCACTACATGGTGAGACGAACTCACTACCTGGTTTTAAATGCCGATTCCCGTAGACATCAGCCATTCAAGCCTGAACGCATGGCTGCTACAATACGCCTCACCGTGGTAATCAAGCAAATTTCATTTATTTCCGTTTTATTTTGCTTAGATGGCGTCATTCACCTCGAGCCACGAGTTCTAAGACTGCCCCACCCTTCAAACTGCTTTACGGCAGAGGTAGGCAGGTAGGAGTCCGCACCTACTGGTGCGGACTCACAAGACGTCCTACCACCAGTACATTATTTGTAATGAATTTATATTGCACGATGTTTCTTGTTTATACAAGCCCGACTCATTAGCGAGAAATGCTTTGACAAAACAACAAAGGGAAAATCAGTAACTACGACGGCGAATTCGCTGAAGATGCCGTTCGCGCAATCCAGCTGTTTTGCTACTTTATTCTATGATAGTTACTCCTAAAATTACTATGCAATATTAATGTAAAATCGCACAGGAATTACGATTTCACGGTCTGCTATGCCTTTGAGATAACAAAGCTTAAAAATAATAATAGTGACCTTAACCCGAGACGCGTCGCGTTCTATTAATGTTTTTGAGGCAAAGACCAAATGTCAAATCAAATCAAAATCTAGTGGGACTTTATGATATCCTAACCATGAATCTGACTACAGAACCCAGCATGTAGCATGAAGCATACGCCCTGTTTTAGCACGCTTATTAAATCGGCTTGCTATACAAGCGTGTTCTTTTTAAACTTTTTTTTTTTCGCAACACCAGACTTTTTGATGTCTCGTCACACACATAACGGAAGCTGCACTTTTCAAAGTCACGACCGACTTTCGAGGGAACCGAAAAGAGGTAAAAGTCGGCAGCGGTATTAGACCGCCGATCTAATTATACACGTATGAATCAACGCACATTCAGCACATTATTAGCTCTTTTGAGTCATCGACCACGAGACCACGATATCTGTGGTATTGCAAAAGGATATTCGTTTTGTTTACAGTTAAAAGGAAGGTGGCTTGTCCAGAGAACTTGCCTTTTAAAGAGGATGTAAGGTTTCGTGCTAGCTGTGTCCGATAATACCGGGAATGGGCAGGATTCGTGAGGATGTCTCTACGGCGTCAATGGTCTATGGCTGCCTCAGCCGGCTTGATGGTGTAGTTGTCTGCGGCCATGATGAATTTAAGGATGGTGTCCCGTCAAAGATGTGACGTAAGCGACGCGTTTATAAATCTAAGGATGCCGTGCCATAGAACATCTTTTACTTGAATGAATACCAAGGAATATTAGAAAAGCTTTGTGAAGAGAGTAGAAATAAACCAGTTAAGCCCTGTAGCACCACAATTTCACATAAAACTGTGGTAGCACTTGCCGGGTAAGATGGTTTTTTTGGTCTGCGTACTTTCACTAACGGATACAAACTTTTCGATTCATCGCCTTTAAGAAGTCATTAAATCGAACTAATTGATTTTAGAACTATTCAAGTAACTGCCCATTGCTGTAAACCTTGATTAAGAGAAAGTTAACGTCTTTTAACAAACTCCTGGTATTGTCATAGAAACTTCGCTACGCAGTGGAGATTGATTACAGATAGTCAATTCGGAATATTGATGTTTCTTCGCAAGATCTAAAATATATCTGTTCTCTATACTACAGTCAGGTTGAGCATACATTTGCTCGATTCTTGCGATTTTCTGTGTTTTTAACGATAGTATTCGTAGTAGTATTCGGTAGCATTCGACTGTATTCCATATGGAAAGCCGAATTTAAACCTTAAATACAGTCGTATGCAATAAAATCAGCAACGATAATCACTTATGGTTATGTGAATAATAGCCTCTTGTCTTTAAAAGTTGACAAAACCTTGCCTTGTTTCCATACTCCTCAAAGCTATGTAAATTAGCAATAATTTCAATTCTATTCTAACCTTAACTTTTGAGTTAAAGCCACCAGCGTCAGGTGCGCTTTAAAAACTAGATGAGTTTTGAGTCCGCAAATGCAAGTATGCCAATAGAACAATACTTAAATATTGTTAATTTGACTTCAGTCCACGTTGCTATCCACACAGCCGAGGACAGGCAGGAGTGGCGCAAGATGATGCAGGAGAAAGTTATTAGAGGAGGTCACGACCCTTAGCACTGAAGATTATCGGCGCAAGGAGGAGGATTGTTAATTTACGTATCGATTTATTATAAAATTATTGTATTTTACTGGTGGCAGGACCTCTTGTGAGTCAAGCAGTAATGCGTTTCGGTTTGAAGGGTGAGCCAGCCGTTGTAACTATACTGAGACCTAAGCAGTTATATCTCAAGGTGGGTGGCGCATTTACATTGTAGATGTCTATGGGCTCCGGTAACCATTTATCACCAGGTGGGCTGTGAGCTCGTCTACCCATCAAAGCAAAAAAAAAAGTAACACTCTTGTTGTAATACTGATGCATCTGAACTACACCTTTAAGTGTCCGGTACACAGTTATGCTCGGACGCCAGATTATGACGCGTCAAGTGTGATGGAAGTCCGTGTTTGGTCCTTTGTTCTACTTCCCCTGTCTTATAAGTTCCTTAGACTCTCTACACGCGCAAGTAGCTTGATGAAGGAATTATTTATACCTTTGTTTGTAGCGTTGCTTATTTTCTAGCCAAGGTTGACGTGGTCCATATCCATATGCCCTACAACTTAAAACTGCATCTACATTCATAGCTGGAATCAGCCCAAATCGTATTGAAGGACCACAACATCCGATGGCTAAGTAACAAGAATCGACAGAGTGGTCTTAAAATCCAATGTCATGCTAAACTCTAAAACTATACTATACTTAATACGTCTGTTGTCAATGTAACAAAACAGATAAGTCGCCCCGATCTTCTCAGTGGGTCGCGTTTCCGATCCGGTGGTAGATTCTGCGAAGCACTGCTCTTGCTAGGGCCAGTGTTAGCAACACCTCCGGTTTGAGCTCGGGAGCTCACCTATACGCTAGAGTAACGCTAATATGCCCTCTCAAGGCTAGCCATGGGTAGGAAACCATATGCTTTTATCAAAGAATGCCACTATTCCTGTGTTCAAATCTCGCAGGTAGGTACATTTTTCTAAGGATACAAACTTAGCACGTGTTCATAAACGACTTCCGCGATGAAGGATCAAAAGGATGACAAAAATCAAACCCAAAAATTTGTAAATTCTCATAATTCGGAAGAACGAATCGATAATCACCATATGGTTTGTTTCTTTTGCGAAGCTGCAGTGTCTGTTACCTATACTGTAAGGAAACCACTTAATACCAGCTGGGTCATGAGCTCAGGCTATGGTGGAATAACTAAAAGACACAATTTACCAAAACAGACGGAGAATAGGGTAGCGATAGTAGGAGTTGAAGGAAGAGTCACATACTGATACTACTACATATTAATCTGATTATCTCATATCTGATTAATAGTGCAGTCTCATAGTTGAATGTACTATCATATAAAATGTTCACTCGTCTGGTAATCGAAAACCAAGAAGTAGGCGGCAATTAATATTGTGATCACATTGCACCACATTGCTTACAGGCGCACTGCGATTTCGGAAGGCAAGAGTTGATGAATCAGTCCTGTCAGGGGTTCTGATTATCGGATATCAGGCGTACTTAATCCCAGACGATGACACAGTGAAATTATTTAAAAAACATATCTATTATTTTTAATAATGATAGGGATTACGCGGTCAGTCAGTAAGTAATTACCGTGATGGGACTAAGTCAAAACTCCTGATAAAAGTTCTTGGACAAAATTCAAAATGCACGATCGGCTTTATTGCTCGCAAAAAAGTTCGGAGCAACCCCACCCTTTTATTAAAATGTCACGTAGCAGGCGATTTAACACTCAATTTGTATTAAAAAGACACGGGAAAAGGGTGGTGAAATGTCAAATTGGCTCGTTTTGATGTTAGGGTTAGACCTGTTCTCAAGATATCGAAGTTTCCCGTATTGGGCAAGGGACCTGCCGGTGTTTTGGAGTTTACTCCTTTAGAATCGATTTACATATATAGGCCCGGGGTATGAAAATTATGGGGACCAAAATCGTACTAGCATGTCACACGAAATGCGTTATGCGCATGTCACACGAAATGCGCGCCGGGCTGCTGCGCCGGCAGTCCGCCACAAAGCCTCGTACTGATCGCGCGTTTCTCTCATTATTGTATTTTCATATATTTGTTAGTCGTTTGTTTTGTGTCTCGTTAATTTGTTAATAATCTGTAGTGTATCGTGTTGTCGTAATATAGAACTATTTCTCGTATTGTTTCGTTTAATTTTTTATATCCAGTAAACTCCAGTCGTGCGTCGGAGCGGACACACACACTTTTTTTTTTATTTTTATTGTTTCGGATATTTGAAAGCCTTCTACCTTCTACCTTCACATAGATTCGTGAGCTATGTTTGGTCAACAATCAAAGTCAATGGGTTAAACGCATTCATCAAATATGAAAAGATGCTATGTAGCATGCTTTTCAAATGCAATTATTTAAGCTTAGTAAAGCTTTTAAGTACAGCGCAAAGCCCCGTTATGAGCATTATTTTTTGTGTAGTTTACTTGGTATATTGGATAAAGTATTTGTCCTATTATGAGTACTATTGCCTATGATACGAACAATCAAATGATGTCAATATACATAGAAAACAAAGCCACCATGTTTTCTAATATTGTTGTCAACGTAATTAATTAATAAACTTATTTATTTATTTGCGAAAACCAACAGTACAATACAAACATAATATAATATTTAAAAAAATATAGCTAAAACAATAACCAAACATGTTTCCACAATCAAAATCAAATACCTATAAGTGAACAGAGCAGAGAAATTTAGAAATTTAAGTTTACACAAAAAACAAAAGTAACACAATACACACATATTATTATGTACATCGGCTTACACTATAAAACTAAGTAATGCTTCATCGGACTAAACCTTACAAATATTCCAAAATAGTCATTAGACTTTTATCGAACTCTCAATCTCAATAGATGTTCAGTCCTGAATTAAATCGAATCAAGAAAACTTGTTAACATTACCGCCCCTGAAGACCGAAGAAAAATTTCTATCAAAATTTCATAACTTCACAAGCATCGTTGAGAATTTTATTTTTCCAATACCTCTTAAAGACGCTGTATTAAAAATTTCCATCTGCTTATAAGGAAATTTCTTTCCTTTGAATTTAACATGGGGGAAAGTATGTAAATTGTTGGCCACTTCGTCTACTTTCCAATCATTAGGTAGAATTTTATCGGACTTTTTAAAGGCAATGCAAATTTACAGGGAGAATTCTTCAGATGGTAACATTGTTTCATTTTTTTTTATTCGCTAAGTAGTTGTACTCACAGTTCGTAACTTAATAGAAGTTTGGGTAAAATATGTCTTTTTTTTTATTGCCCTTGTTAGCAGACGAGCACACGGCCCGCCTGATGGTGAGTGGTTACCGTCGCCCATGGACTTCAGCAATGCCAGGGGCATAACCAAGCCGTTGCTTACCGCAATTTTTTTAGATTATATCGGAATCTTGGCCTAACCTACAAACTAGAAGGCTGGATTTGAAATAAGTTGAAAGATCTCACTAAAGCAAGTTCATAGGATTCCCTGTCAACTTACATAAGAAACTAGTTTATTACGTGACAAAAATTTTTTTTTTTTATTGCTTAGATGGGTGAACAGTAACTACCCTCGTGGGTTTGCTATAGGTACGTCCTAACCGCAGCACCTTCACGGCGAACCCGTCGCTTGCGACGAAGGGCTCGGCGAGTTAATTAACCCATAGACACAGCCCATTGAGTTCTTCGCCGGATCTTCTCAGTGGGTCGCGTTTCCGATCCGGTGGTAGATTGTGCGAAGCACGTCTCTTGCTAGGGTTAGTGTTAGCAACGTCGTCAGGTTAGAGCCCCGTAAGCTCACCTACTCTCTCGGTTAAAACCCCAGTAAATACCAATTGACTATCGCAATATGCTGGGCTAATACTCAGTGAATGCCACAGCCCGTTTCCAGAAGACACCGGCGGAAGGTGATAGATCGGTCCTATTTTAGACCGATACTACAACCTTCAGACACCAACCTACAGATTTCCCTTCAATACTTACGAGCATTTCCTACTAATCATAGTCTTACCCAATTTCAACATCAGGCGTTATCTTGAAGCAAAGATCCAGATTCACCAATTTACCCTTCTCTACTTGGTAGCACGTCTATTTGCTAGCAACTAGCAGAAGGAATAGTTTTTATAGTTAGCTTTTATATCCTATTCAGTACAACGAATTTCATTAAGACTTAAAGATGCCAATATTTTGTCACATCCACACATGATGGTATCTAAGATGACCACAATTCTTGCCACGTATATCACAATATGTCACGCGTGATGCGGTGTCCCTATCCTTCAAATTCCTACCGACATTCGTCACTTTTATGCCGCCTATATTTACCTAGGCCCGCGTAAAAGCCGATACATAGAGTTACAAAGCGATAGACATGGCAATATTTATAAGTTCAGAGAACAAGTCAAAGTTGTCGGTGTTGTTGAATACTGTAAATAATCACTATTTTGGTGTTATTGAGTGAGTGAAACTAAAAGTTCTTGAAGAAGCAGTTAAATCTGTAACATAGCGTCCAACTACTACCAGTTGCAAAAAAATAATTATTATTTAATAGCAAGCAGCGTCATATTTGTAATACTGTGCGTAGTGATAACGAAAACTTATAGGATTAACTATATTTAATTAGAGATATGTGCTATTTCCGTACTATGTAAGTCCTTCGGACACCCATATTATATTTTGTACGCAAATAAAATTCATTACTCATTCATCCATTTCATCTATTTTCTCAACACTGGAAGCCTT
This sequence comes from Bombyx mandarina, assembly GCF_030267445.1. Taxonomy (NCBI): domain Eukaryota; kingdom Metazoa; phylum Arthropoda; class Insecta; order Lepidoptera; family Bombycidae; genus Bombyx; species Bombyx mandarina. The sequence goes on along the minus strand of NC_143222.1, from coordinate 13,210,877 downwards.
ATAATTAATTAAGGAGAAGCTTCATTATCTGACATTAAAAGTAGGTGTGATTATAATTGTGTTCAAAGAAATTGGTGGGAACAGTTTTTTTATCTCAAAAAAGTTTAATAGTCCACCAAGCTGGTCAATTTCAGTAGATACCGCAAGATCAAGATGTATTATTTTGTGTGTAATTTTTTCACCCAGTGTTAACAAGCGTGCTCGATTATATTGATCATTCTACCTAAACCTAGTGATCTGAGTTTGAGGCAGAACGGATAAGAAAACTAAACATAGTTCCGAAATAAGCATGCCAAATTAGCAATTCGTAAATTCAAGTCATGAATGCGAAATACAACATCCAACAGCTAGTGTAGCTAAGCAAATGTGTCTTGCTACTTAATAGCTTATTAGCCTATTGTCCAGAAACGGATACACTCAATGATGGTTTACGCAAATTTGTAGCTGTTGCTAGAAGTCATTTAAGTTACCATTAATACCTAACGAATGTTTTTCTTCGACTGTTACTTTGTAAAAAGACTGAAATAAATAAATTATGAAATAATTATCGTGTCTGTACTCTTGTTTGTGCTACACGCAATAACATCAAACAGTATCACGTAGAAGTCATTCGGCAGGGGCGCCGGATATGTATACTTTATTGTCGGGAATCGTGAGGGATTTTTACGAGGAAATCCGCGGGACGAAACGCACTGATGGCCGTCAACGGAAAGATACTTCTAATGAGATTTTTTTACGACACAGGTCCGTGAGTAGCTTTGCGGGAGCTATTGATTTTATTATTGCTTTTTTATTATTTGGAAAGGCCAAGGTATTTTCTGGACACTATAACGGGTCCTTCAAAGGGACTTCACTGGTGGTAGAGCTTTTGTGAGTCTGCGCGGGTAGGTCGTTACCACCACCCTGCCTATTTCTGCCGTGAAGCAGTAATGCGTTTCGGTTTGAAGGGTGGGGCAGCCGTTATCACTAGAGACCTTAGAACTGATATCTCAAGGTGGGTGGCGCACTTATGTCGTAGATGTCTATGGGCTCCAGTAGCCACTTAACACCAGGTGGGCTGTGAGATCATCCATCCACGTAAGAAATAAAATAAAAAAACTTCCAATAGTACGAAGTGGAATTGTACGTCTTAGCTTTCTGCAGAATAAAGCACTAGCACGATTCCACATGATTACTAAAGAATTGCTACATGGTAAACATCTGTATTTAGCATAAGAAATTTGTTTGGCTATTACGAGAAGGACCTACAAGGGTCTTTCAAGCACCTGAGATGATAATACTGACAAAATCTGACACTAGTGCTCATAATTTTATTCATCTCAAATCCTTCTTCAAGTAATGAAGTTGAGATCACTAACCTTCCCTTTTTTTTGGGATGTAGGGGAGTAAGGGAAAAATAGCTATTCTGCGTATCCACCTACGATCAAAGCAAAATCGCGCACTGAAAGAATGCAGCGACAAGCTCAAATAGCTGATACATTTTTTATTGGTGATAGGACGTCTTGTGAGACTGCATGAGTAGGTACCACCACCCTGCCTACTTCTGCCGTGAAGCAGTAAAGCGTTTCGGTTTGAAGGATAGGGCAGCCGTTGTACTATAGAAACTGAGGCTTACGACTCATGTCATGAGGTGGGTAGCAGTATTTACGTTGTAGATGTCTATGGGCTCCTGTAACAATTTAACACCGGGTGGGCCGTGAACTCGTCCACCCATCGAAGCCATAATTTTTTTTTGTCTAAAAGCCACGTTGAAATCTTCGGCAAGTTTCATGACCTACATTTTGGCTGTTGCTAGCGATGAAGTATTAACAACAAGGCCAATTTTATTACCCTTGTAGGGGACGAGCATATAGCCCACCAGGTGGTGAGTGGTTACCGTTGCTAATGGGCGTCAACAATGACGGGGCAGAGCCAAGCCGTTGCCTACCGTTTGATTAGAGGTTTATTTTTTTATTGCTGTTGACTAGGCCGTGACGCTGTTTGTTGACATAACGCTGAAGTCCTGATCATATTGCTGAAGCGTCACCATCTCTTAAGCACCCCATTGAACAACTAAGTCGTCTAAAATTGAAAGAAGAATTAATAATTTTGAATAGTAAAATAACTTTCAAACCAATTGAATAATTCATGAACAAAATTATTCCGCCCAATTTGCCCATCAGTATGGAGAGTTATCAAAACGCCCGAACTGAGGGGACCCGATAAAAAAATTTACCGTCCCTATTTTCCGGCAGTAAAGTGTGGTCAATCTTACCTAAGCTAGGGGGTTGTCCCGTTTTTATGGGGCTCATAACGTGGGCACCCTGCTACCGTTAAGGTTGCCTACGGGATAATGTTCACAAATTGTCCTTATATTGTTTTATGACTTACTCTTGGCGTCTCATATCGTTTTGATGTGATGATTCCATACAAATATATTATTGATTTGTATTTAATTTGGCGTTTTGGCAAACTTTTGACAAATCTGATGCAGCATTAAGAAAATAAGTTTCTTCTTCAAGAGAATAAGATCGTTTTGAAGATAAGTAGCTATGTAAAGGCTGGATTTAATATGGTGCTGAAGTAAGAGTAGCAGCCATTGAGCTTGTTTTTGACGCATCACTTTCAACGTGAAAAACAGACAAGATCTATTTCTATCGCAAACATAGCGATTGATAATTGATGTTGAAAAACCAGCAAAACAAAACTAGGCCTTAATACCAAACGGGCCGTTAAGCCAGGGACTACAAAACCAAATCCCCGGAGCGTTGCGCAAAAGTCAACAATAAAAACGGTAAGATTGATAGTAAAAGTGAAACAATAAATATTTGTGTGACTATAAGTGTGTAATCATTGTTTCGGCGAAGTGCACGAAGACATCAACACGGGAAGGTGCGGACTATAAAAACGCCACAAAAACAACGAAAGCGGATTGAAGGAATCGTAAAAGTTGTACTTCGTGTATTAATTTCGGTAGCGGATAGAAAACAAAAAGAAAAGCTCATCTTCAAATACAAAATAAAATATGTAAGCATCATTGTGATTAACGGTTTACATATTATAGGAGTTTTTCATAATTAAATTTTATGTGATAAATATGCGCAATGGTGAGCATACTGTAAGCCTGACGGAGACCGTCTCGTCCTGCTTACTTCTGCCCATTTCTATACATAAAAAAGTATTTTCGAATCCCAGACGAGCCCCTAAAATTATAGGGTTTTCAATTCAGGTTGAACCAGTGAAACAGTTAATGACTTCACACAAACTTGATTTTAATTACATCTTTTTTAATCTATGCAACTAAAATATGGCCGTCTTACGTCTTCAGAGTTACACCGCCTCTGTCAGCCGTCGCATCCAGTAACTACCTTCCTCGTCCTCACACTTAAAAAATAAAACTACGTGTTCCGCATTCATTCGCCATCTTTATTACTTCCTAACTCGACATCTCCTGTCTCTTTCACTCAGTCATGCTCTATACCTGTCATCCATCCATCCATATTGTACCGTACACTTATGATGATATTGCAAGACGTAAACTACTATTTTCACAATTAATACTTAGCGCGTATTCACGATTGACTTCCTAGATGAAGAAAAAACATCTTATAATAAGTCAAATGTGCTAAATTATAATTTGCCTAATCACTGGTAGCAAGGCGTCTAGGGCGTCTGCACGATTATGTACCACAACCCTGCCTATTTCTGAAAGTGGGTTGGCATTTAAATTATTGATATCTGTGGACTCAAGTAACCACTTAACATCAGGAAGGTAGTGAGCTCATACAACCGCTGTGCAGTTAATACTAGAACTTGTGAAAAACGTGTACACTACCGTATGTATGGTTTTGCTGATAATTTAATTGGTAAATTTGTAATATATTCAATCTCTATTGCTTATACTTATTAAACCGATTTCAATTATAGAAAAAAGATTAATTACAAAAAAAAAACTATTAAATAGGCGACAACGTTTATGTGATAACCAATTGAGACATTTGTATTGCCTTGAAAGGAAGACCAGCTAGCTCACAGCTAAACCGTTACCAACTAACGATTCAAAATTAAAATCGTCATGACATTAATGTAGGATTGGTAACATTGAATGGAACGCATGGAAAGAGTGTGGAAGGGAGTTTTAAGATGTGAGTGAGAGAAAACAGTAAGGAAGGGAAAAGAGAATGACAAAAAAAAGGAAGATGACGAAGACGATTGAAATGAGCAAGGCTTAAGAAAAGTGTCAATTAATTTTTTTATTATCATAATAAAGAAGATTTTGGAAGAGTAAAAGTTTAACAGTGGTATAACATTTTTTATCTGGCTCGAAATATAGTTTTACCACTGAAAAGAATCCATCAGAAATTCAGAACTAGAACAACAGGTCGATATTACTAAATGCTAATCTTAAATCTAATCAGTACTTTTGCTTCTTTTGGTTCGTAATTTACGTACTCACCTATGCGTTCGTCCCTGTTCACATAGACTCCTCAAATCTTATACCTCAAGATAGACAACATTATCCAAGTCTATGGTCTGCATTTACTCGATAACAGATGGATTTAGGGCAGCTAAAAAAACCATGACCATCATCATTATCCTGCCCTTCTCCCAGTCACCTGGGGTCGGCGCAACATGTTTTCTCCTTCCATATTCTTCTATCATATATCATTTCTTCGCTCACTCCCCTCTTACCCATATCGTCTTTCACACAATCTATCCATTTCTTCTTAGGTCTACCTCTTCCTCTATATCCTTCCACATTCATAGTTAACACTCTCTTACCAACCTCATTTTCATTTTAAAAAAAAACCATGATCATCATTAGATATTCCAAACGAATATATCCACTTCTGTCATGTACATGTTAGCATAATCGACATACGTAATACGATGGAAAAATCACAAAATTTAATATAACAAAAACAGTTGTCATATCAAAAACCAGCTTCCGATCAAATAACACTCAGCCCACAATACCCTTGCGCAACACGAGTTACCATTTTGTTAAATCAAACGCCATTACCGCTGAGATCAGACATGTTTATCTTGAGGAAGACATCAATAACGCACGTCGTTTGGGGCAGAGGAACACCCCATTCCTAAACATATTCCCCATTAGGAGACGCGGGCAAAAAGATCGCATTTGATACACATCAAGTATCGGGCATTAGCTCTGCGGTTTGTAATATACGGGCTGTTAATTTGAAGATAAACGCTTCGATTTGCTTCACCGAACTTGACATTGAGCGATATTTATTTATATATCAACAATATGTATCTGTTTATATCTTGATACAGATGCTGACCTTTATTGACAATTAAAAATATGTTTTACGCTAAGAATGGCCCTATAAAAGTACGACAAGTGAGTCGTCTATTATCAAAGGCGGCAATCTGTGCATTTGGACAACAAAATTTTATTGATATGTCAATACAGATTTATTGGAATATAATCGTCTCCTTCAAAGAATACGGTTCAAAACCTGCATTAAATAAAGGTTAATAGTTAACCTGTTATTTATCTAAGATGTCGTTCCGAAGAGTTTTGTGACTGCCGATGGAATACAAAGTCAATAATTCGTTTTTCTGATTTACCAATCATTGTCCAAAAGTCAGATTGCCGCCTTTGATAATAGTCGACTCAAGTCATCAAACCTTTAGTTCGTTCCTAAATTTAGAATTGTAATAACAATATTCTTTTCATGTCCTCAATTATTTTTCTGATCTTTAATTGGTACTGGATTGTACGACGAAATTATGTGATGTATGTTTTCGCACGCAAAAGGAACGTCTTTGTAACAGACGAATTAAATTTACTCTTGTTGTCCTGACATAAGAGCCAAAATCGTGTTTATGTCATTCTCGATGTTTGGTTATCGAAAAGAAATTGTGAAAATAAAATCAAACGTAATTCGTTGTGTTCCCAATTCTCGCGGATTGCTTCCGAGAGATACGCCGTCGGCCATTTTGTCAGGGCTGGCACGTTTGTATTAAATCAATAAAATGTTAAATAATTTAATTTATATCAACTTTGTTTGTATTTTATTTGCCACCTGACGATTTGTTAAAAAAAATTATAACAGCATTGATAGTTGTAAAAATGAAACCATTTTCAAAAGTAAAATGCATATGTAGTATTAGAATATAAGAACAGTCAAGTGTAATTAACATTAGAAATGTTAAACATGGGAAATTTTTCACCAATATTGTTTACGGTCATCAAAGAAGCAACCGACGTCAGGTATGCTGAAGGTAATTAAGTCAGTGGAGTGTTGTCGCACCTTAACGAAGATGATTGTTTTGCTGATTCCTACTGCTTACGGACTAGTAGGTGAGTTCACGGGTTCAACATGAGATTCGCTAACACTGACTCTAGCAAGAGCAGTACTTTGCTGAATCTACCACCGGAATCGCGACCCACTGAGAAGATCCTCCGAGAAACTCCAGTAGGTTCAATGGTTTTTTTTTATTGCTTAGATGAGTAGACGAGCTCATAGCCCACCTGGTATGAAGTTGTTACTGGAGCTCATTGACATCTACAACGTAAATGCGCCACCCACCTTCAGATATAAGTTCTAAGGTCTCAGTATAGTTACAACGGCTACCCCACCCTTCAAACCGAAACGCATTACTACTTCACGGCAGAAATAGGCGGGGTTCTGGTACCTACCCGTGCGGACTCACAAGAGGTCCTACCACCAGTGATTACGCAAATTATAATTTCGCGGGTTTGATTTTTACTACACGATGTTATTTCTTCACCGTGGAAGTCAATCGTGAACATTTGTTAAGTACGTATTTCATTAGAAAAATTAGTACCCGTCTGCGGGAATCGAACACAGTTGCATCGCTCGATACGAAGGCACCGGACGTCTTATCGTTTAGGCCACGACGACTTCAAATAATACCTTTCTGTCTCTGTGATTATGTGGCTATTGTTATGAAAATCTTCTGCCTTCAAAGCTGTATTAGTTGATTGTGAGTTAAAACCGCTAGCTCTACCAGTATTTCACGATTGTCTTTTTCCAACAGCAAGACACGATTTTTTTCAGTTTACAGTTAATTGACAGCCCTAAGGCAAGGGTACCACAATAATATGTAAATTGACATTTGTACACACATGCCATTTCGAGTAAGTAAGATTGAATTGTTTGATAAGTTCGTCTTTTTTTTTGCCAAATTTTGTTCCTTATTGAGGGTATATATTTTGCGTCTTTTGAAAAAAGGCAGAGATTCCAGTCACAGCTTAGAACGAACTACACTAGTAGGTTTGAGTTGCCCTAATGCGAACATGGCTTTAATATCTTTGGTTACAAGCAAAGAGTTCTGTGAGCTTGGTTTTGCTGATGCTGTTGAGCATGTAGACGCTTACGACCAAGTGCACTACAGGCTCATTTCTATGTGAGAATTCTAAGAAAATCGCAAGGACTTATCAATGTGAGCTCGTGAAAAGCGTCTAGTTTGTCTGGCTAAAGGATAATATCTAATAGCTTTAATGCAAAGCTCTCCAGCAAGCTCCACCATTTGTATATGTATGTATCTTATTGCGAACGGACAGTCCCATTTAACCAAAACACGTTTAGCACTAAGCCATTAGTAGCTTCATGCACAGGTATAGTTCTAAAGAGTACGAAAAATTCATTCAAGGACCACCTAAACTATTCAGACAACGAAAAGGATAATGTTATGCCAGGTGGAACCATCAAATACTCATTTACCACTACCATTGTGCTCGGAATACGAATGATGCATGATATCCTCAAACGTGTCCCGTGACGTGACATTGATTTGCTACTTCTAAACTGTGAATGATATCATATGTGATAGAGCCAGCAAAAGTAAAAATAAATAAAATTTGTGCACCAATAAAGGATTGTTTTCTATAACATTTATCATTTTTCAACAATAAAATTTATTTGAATGTAAATAAAGGTTAGTAATTCTATATCGAATGGCCTTCACATGTTTTGTTGTTATTTGGGACAGGTTTTCTATATCAATTTTTCGTGAAAAGACACAGATGGAGAGTCCTAGAGATTGTTTTATTTTTTTGTGAAGGAAGGATTACTCGTTGCCTTTTCGAGGCCTTTCCAGTTTCAACAGGACAGGTGGACTGTATTGATCAATGTATAATATTTAAAAATAGCTTTTTTTTATATGCTTCATAACGCCATCCAAGTACAGATGAATGTAGCGATCCGGAGGGATTTTTGATGCCAAAAAGGGGCGCTCTCAACTATTTATATTGAATTTGTTTTTCGGCCCTCCTTATATCTTACGTTTGCAGCTCTATTCCACCGCAGTATGATGAATGATAGCTATTTTTCTAGGTTTGTTTATTATAAATTTCGTTATTTTATTGAGAAAGATGAACAGACTCACAGTCCGCTTGGTACTAAAGGGTTGCATGAACTAGGGACCACATGGCGAATACAATTTTGAGACGTGCGATTTAATTGCATTGTTAATTATAGCTCATTTCTCGCCATTTCGATACCATTTATTTATTACAATTTAAAAATTGTTTCCGATTTTTACACGCAATCACATGTATCAGCAAGTTTTTTAATTTTATTTTTATTGCTTAGATGGGAGGACCAGCTCACAGCCCACCTGGTGTTAAGTGTTTACTGGAGCCTATAGACATCTAGAGCGTAAAGGCGCCACCCACCTTGAGATATAAGTTCTAGGTCTCAGTATAGTTACAACGGCTGCCCCACCCTTCAAACCGAAACGCATTACTGCTTCATGGCAGAAATAGTTGGGGTGGTACCTACTTGTGCGGACTCACAAGAGGTCCTACCACCAGTAATTATGCAAATTAAAATTTTTTCGTGTTTGATTTTTATTACACGATGTTATTCCTTCACCGTGGAAGTCAATCGTGAACATTTGTTAAGTACGTATTTCATTAGAAAAATTGGTACCCGCCTGCGGGATTCGAACACCGTTGCATCGCTCGATACGAATGCATCGGACGTCTTATCCTTTAGGCCACGACGACTTCAAAACTATCCAAACCCCATTGTTTTGATTGAGCAATGAAATGATTCGTTACAGAAATGATGAAATGACTCTCTTCGGAAATGTGGTAACATTATACCACGTTTATCCACCACAGTACATAAGACGCTAATTATTTTAAAGCAGATGTGTTGGGTCAACACCAGAAAAAATAATCTCCTTACTACAAAAGTACTTATAATTGGTAATCCATCAATGTTAATCACATCAGTAAGCGTGGATACTTAAGACCGCTTTAACATCGACTAATAAGAGATGCAAAACAAAATATTAACGTATAAAAGGCATGCAAAAATATGTCCGTTTAAAACTTCTATCTCGTAAAAGCTCGCATTTCCCCAACGGAAGTAGTCGGAGTTCGGTATTCAAATTCAAAAAATACGCTCCTTCCCGTTTCCGGCGTTTGATTTCTCTCATGATACGACGTTTCCTATGCTGCGTTATTTCTATTTCGGTTCCCGTTGAGGTCCCAGTGTTAGACTCAATATATTTTATGCCTGTATAGGTCAGCCTCAATTTTGAGCATACAGCCCATCTGCTGGAGGATGTTTACCGTCAATCATGAACGTCAACAATGCCAGGGCAAGAGTCCAAGCCGCTGTTTGTAAAAGGCGTGTTTTGGAACGGAAACAAAATTTAGCAAGATAACAATATATACGAGACGAGTTTCTGATACTAATGCTAAGGAAACACTTCGAACAGTGGAGGAGCACAACGCCGTCAAGTAATCATACGTTTTTGTTTGACGGGCGGCACAACTGCTACACCAATTAAAATGTAACTATAGTTGAGACCTTAGCACTTATATCTGAAGGTGGGTGGCGCATTTACGTTGCGGATGCCTATAGGCTCCAGTAACCACTTAACACCAGGTGGGCTGTGAGCTCGTCCACCCATAAAAGCAAAAAAAAAAAGAAGATCTCATTCGCATTGTGGTTTCAAAAATCACCTAGAAATTCTTAAAAGAATAAAACAGCATTCAACAAAACGTTCTTCACGCGAAGAACCCTGGTAGCGCAGTTGTAGACTTTCAGAACGAAATTGAGGAATTATTTTCTTCATAAATTCGCTTGGAGTGTCATTCACACGAGACGTAACGGAAATAGAGATAAACAAAAGCGCAATTCTAACAGTATTCGTTTTATTGGCAAAGCTGCCGCGGAACAATAGTTGGGAGCTATAAATTATATCAAGCTTAGCATAAAATCTGATCGCAAAGATGGCATGCGCATTGGCCGTTGGTAACATTAACATAACCGCGTGTTTGTGTGCGTGTGTGTATGGAGACTCATGATGACACTTATGACGTCACAAATAGAATTATACCTAATTATGACTACACAAAGATGTCATAACTTGATATGATTTTTTTAATTGCTTTTATGGGTGGACGAGCTCACAGCCCATCCGGTGTTAAGTGGTTACTGGAGCCCATAGCCATCTTACAACGTAAATGCGACACCCACCTTGAGAAGTTCTAAGGTCTCAGTATAGTTACGACGCCTGCCCCACCCTTCAAACCGAAAAGCATTACTGCTTCACGGCAGAAACAGGCAGGGTGGTGGTACCTATCCGTGTGATCTCACAAGAGGTCCTATCAGCAGTAATTACGCAAATTATAACTTTTCGGGTGTGATTTTTATTACACGATGTTATTCCTTCAGCGTAGAGGTCAATCGTGAACATTTGTTAAATACGTATTTCATTATAAAAATTCGAACACCGGTTCATCGCTACATACGAATGCACCGTACGTCTTATCCTTTAGGCCACGACGACTTCAAATTAGGACTTTTAGGAATTAGGATAAGTACCTTTAGGAATAGTCAAAATCGAAGCGAATTAGAGCATCTTAGTAAAGGTCTTCAACTCCAAAAAAACATCACCAAGTCAATCGAGTGACTTTTCTTAGTCAATCATATCATTATGACTAGGAAGAATCTGCAAAACCCAGGGCTTGCTTTTCCGAATACACAGTTATAGATACATCCCACAAAACAATAGGTACATGATGTGACATCTGCTCATAACGTAAGCGATCATCTGCGAAGGAGGGAGTCTAGATATTTGTAATACAAATTCTTGAACCTACTCGGCAGTGGCTTGGCTTTGCCCCTAGTATTGCTGACGTCCATGGGCTACGGTAACCATTCATCATCAGGTGGGCCGTATTCTCCATCTGCCTATGAGGATAATAAAAAAATTAAAATAAAGCTTTCTGAAAGATTTTATTCTAAACTGACACATTTTTGTATGATTTGTTATAAAGACATCAGACAATTTAATATGTTTAATCTTAACCGCAGCATAAATAGCCAAATCGTACTTGGCTTTGCCCCTGGTATTGCTGGCGTCCATGGGCTTTTTTTTTTTTCTCGGGCCGGGGGCCGAACCTCCTACGAGGTCCCCGCGCCTAGGGGGCGCGCGGGGTATGTGAGACTCAACGATCTGCAGGTGTTGAGAGCAGATCGCGGGCCCAAGGATTTTAGGGACCATCCACTAAACGACTCCCCTGCTCTCTTACACCCGACGTCCGATCTCCGTCCGGGGTCAGAACCCGTTCAGAGTAGGGGGGTTCCCGCGGTCAACACTACAACCAGACACGCGGCGCCACCCCGAGGACGCCCGACCGACGGGTCGTCGAGGCGATAGTCGACGACCAACGACATCAGTCTCCGCGGTGGCGTCCATGGGCTACGGTAACTACTCACCATCAGGTGGGCCGTATTCCCCACCTGCCTATAAGGATAATAAAAAAAAACTTTCTCAAAGATTTTATTCTAAACCTTTGTATGAGTTGTAATAAAGACATTAGAGAATTTAATATGTTAAATCTTAACCGCCGCATAAATAGCCAAATCGTATAATCATATTTACCCTAACAATTTTTTTACCGAAAAAAATATATTGAAAATCGATTTACGACACGACAGCTTTCCCCCAGAGAAGTACGCCTCGCAACTTATTATTAAATGTTGCATGTATTAAAATTTATATTCCTGCTTGCGCTTACGTTATTGATATTCCATTTTTATTGCCACAACCATTTCTCAGAAACGATCTCCTGCCTTATGGCTCGAGAAATTTGCTTGGTTTCATATTAAGAGGCGATATTTATAGTTTCAGTTTGACGGGAAGGAAACCGCTGTTTAGATTATATAAGTTACTAGCTGTACCCGTTCGCTTCGCTGGGCATTTAAAATTAACATTATTATTTCTCACCCCCACCAAGATTCTCCTTATTAACGCCCCTGCAACTGGTGTAGGGAGTCCAACACTCATATAAATATTAGCCTATCCATTAAGTACATGTATTTTCTACATGGATACCAAGTTTCAAGTCAATCGGATGCATGGTTCAGTAGTTATAACGGATCATCCGTAAAAAACACTGTAGATTTATATATTGGTACTAGCTAACCCGGCAGACTTCGTAGTGTCTCAATCGACAAATAAAAGACCTAAACTTTTGTATAAAATAAACTTAAAACAAACAAAAGGAATCCGTCCGACGGGGGACACATCAAAGGGAAAACAAAATTGTTATTTTTATTTAATTCCGAGCATTTTCATATTTATTTACCTTTTAAACCTTCTCTGGACTTCCACAAATAATTAATTATAGAGCAAAATTAGCCAAATCGTTCTCCAGCCGTTCTCGAGTTTTAGCGAGACTAACGAACAGCAATTCATTTTTATATATAGAGATAGATTTAACAACTAGGTTTATTTATGATCACTTTCTGCGCAAAACGCAAAAACTCTTGAATTTTATAACAGCTGTCTCAATCTACATACCAAAATAATGAGGGTGGTGATACCCACCTGTATGACAACACGCTGGTAGTAGAATATCTTGTGAGCCAGAACAGCTAAGAAGGCTAGCAGTATTTCATTCAAAATTGAAGGGCGGGGCAGCCATTGTACTAAAAAAACTAAGAACTAATGTCTCGAGGTGGGTGATATCATTTACGTATAATAGATATAACCACTTACCAATACACATACTCAACTCCATAGTGCCTATGTTGCAGTAAAAGTATACAATAATTTTGGTAATTTTGTAAAACGAACATTTCCAGAATTCGCATCGGCCTGGCGCCGTTTTAGAAGAAACGGAAATGATTTAGAAATGAAATTTGCATCCATTCTATCCTGATACAATTAGATATGTATCGAATAAAAAAGAACATCGCAATACATTGAAGACCAATTCGGAGTGAACGCTTCCGGATGCGTGGCGAATCGTTATTGGACGATAAAAAAACATGTCGATTGCCTTTGTTACGTAAAAGATGTTTTTGATACGATCTCTGAAGGGGAAGATGGATTTTTCGTTTTTCTTTTTATCTGCAAGACAAAACTGTATTTTTTTATTATCATGAAAGATATATACCTAATCAGGTCATAAATTCTTTCACATGTTTAATGTAAAATAATTGAAACAAGTTTATTCATTATGTAACCATTCATATACCAAAATGAACTTAACAAAACATAGATTCTTATGACACTAAAGTTTATTCAAAATGACCTCTGTGATTTTGAATACAGGCCTTCAATCTGCGCGGCCAGTCGTCTATCGCAGCACGAACGAGGTCCATGTCAATATCGGCGGCTGCCTTAATCAAGGATGTCTTGAGTGACTCCAAATTGGGATGAGGCTTTGAGCACGCCTTTTCCTCCAAGTGTTGCCATATCTTGTAATCTAACGGATTCAATAAACTTTTTTGTGGCCAGCATTCTAAAAGAAAAGTTTTTATTGTGTGACAATACTTATGACCTGACTAGCTATATGCCCCTGCTCGCTGAGTAGTGATCTTCGCTAACGGACAACATTAATGTCAAGGGTACAGTCCATCCTAACAGCATCCTGAAGGCATTAACAGACCGCTAAGACTGTCGGTACTTGAACCATTGTACCATGGTTCAATTGCGGACTAAATAATAATAATAACGGTTGGTTCGAAGCAAGTATCAGTTGAATGGAATATTTGAAAATATGTATTCAACTGATAATTATTTTTAATAAATGTATCTTTTTTATTTGATTGGTTTTGTTAATTTTAAGTTATGATTATGTTAAGGTTATGTTTCAATGATACTATGTACACATATGGACTTGTTGCTGTCTGAAATAAAATAAATCATTCATTCATTCATTCATTCATTACCAAGGCTGTGGACCCTTTTTTAGCCTGGATTTAAGAAGCCATGGTGCTCAGTAAACACCGTAGAGCTGTGCCGGATGATTCGAGAAAACACACTATAGTTGACCAATGGTGCCAGATGGTGCGTATGGATTTTGCACCGGCAGCTAATCCTGTAATACTAAAGAGTAGGTAATTTCGAGTAATCCCTTACAGCACATCCCAAAGCTAATAGTATTTATCTTATTAGACTTTGTTGACAAACATATTCTGGAGGACGAGTTTTATAAAGAGCCCCATTGGTACAAAGCCACCAGCCCTTTAATACCTGTTCAACAGCTTCTAAATATTGACTATAGAGGAGTTTACAGTGAATGTGATAACGGTAGCAATTCCCGAGTATAACTCTTGGCAGACGGTTTTTAACTAGTTACAAGATACAGATGATTCTTTCTCTAACCCAAGTACGGTAAAGAGATTGTCTCATTGACGTTGCGGCAGTAACAATGGCTGTTTAACATACCTCATTAGTTTCAGATTCAGAGCCACCTCCTAGGATCCACTTCTGCTGTAGTTTCGATAAATACATATGGAAATATAATATGGTACACAAAGACACCAAATATGAAATAGCGTTGTGAAAATTTATCACTTTGATTCAGAAGGATTAGTAGTAGAAAAAGTAGTAGTGCTAACTGTTGTGGAGTTGGAGTGTTGTACTAATAACTTAGGAAAAGAGGCTACAAAAATAAGCTACAAAAGATGGAAAAAACAAACGGCTATTGGCCTTTTTTCGATGTCCTAAACCGACCAATATCACATAAACCTGTCATCGAACCCCTAAATATACCTAAAAATAAAATACAACAACCAAAACGCAATAAATCCAAATTCCAATTTAAAAAATCAACCATAATTCTATGATCATAAAGGTCGTTTTGTAGCGAGCATCATCCCAACAAACTTTTCAGTACCGAGGGCATGGTGTTTAAATGAGTGTTAGTATTCTAGATGGTTCTAAACTGGCTAGTTCTCGTCCCTCTCTCGTGTCAACACGTTGCAGTGACAGGCTCGGCCGCAAACTTCATTACACATCATGCGCGTCAAACTTAAGTCTAGGTCACAGTGACAGCGGGATGCAATGGTACCCTTATTTTTGAGAACTACCGTCACATTATCTGCTTTTTCCTCCATAATTTCTACAACAGTACTCCTCTCACACGATTATTTCAGCAGAACCTTATATCCAGAATCTGTACTGGTGGTAAGACCTCTTGTGAGTCCGCACGGGTAGGTACTACCACCCCGCCTATTTATGCCGTGAAGCAGTAATGCATTTCGGTTTGAAAGGTGGGGCAGCTGTTGTAACTATTCTGAGACCTTCAAACTCATATCTCAAGGTGGATGGCGGCATTTACGTTGTAGATGTCTATGAGCTCTGGTGACCACTTAACACCAGGATGAGTTCATTCAGCCATCTAAGCAATAAAAGATAAAAATAAATAAATAAAAATTGTAATTCCGTCTCCTTTCGTGGGAAATAAATGCTATAGTGTCATACATATTTACACTATTGATCATAAGGTCTTCTGTCCATAGAATATCTATGGATTTTACGTGGAAATATTTGACTCATATACGGATTTTGGAAAAACTCAGTGGGCTGTGTCTATGGGTCAATTCACTCGTCGAGCCCTTCGTCGAAAGCGATGCGGCGACGGGTTCGACGAGGACGGTGACCGGTGCTTGTGATACCTAAAAGCACCGTTAATGGATCAGGAGGATCCGTAATGACGTGAGCTTTATACCAAAGACCCAGCATAGCACATAGAAATTAATTCTGAAGGTTCGTAATATACATAAAAATATATTTTACTTTTGGAGGGAGTAATTTTTTTTTAATCAATTTCCACGCCACTCGCTGTGAGAGTAACCGCGGATGTACAAATGCGATGACGTGTCCGCGCCCTAATTGTTAATTAATCCGCTAACACAGGCCATCGGTGATAGATGCTGCGATTCGGACGCTAATTGAGACACGCGGACGCGATTAGCGATTATTATCGCGTTTGTTAATTGATTAATTTACTCTCCAATGTGTTGTGTGGTCTGTGAGGGAGTAGCATATGAAAAACTGTTGTTATGCCTGGTAATTGAAGTTATACTTCTTTAGGCGCTTTATGAAAAATTTATGAGAGTGAAATTTTACGATGCGCGCGCACCGTGACACAAAATTAACAGAATGAAGTTGCCCACTAAATAGCTCATTACAATACGACCGATGTAACTTGGCGAGTCTGAATATAGCCGCAGGTGAACTTTCCGAACCGTATCGAGAATTACCGAATTTATACCGATGTCAAGAAAATTGAATGGGATGTCCAATATGCGTGTTTGAGGATGTTGTTTAATCGATTTTTTTTCAAATTGATTAAAATTTTAATAAAGAAAAAAGAAATAAATTTAATAAAAATAAAGTATAACTTCTTACGCGCGTACACGCGTATAAGCACACGCACCCTTTTTTTTATTTCATCATCATTTCATAATATCAACACACAACTCACTAACACGCACCGACATACTTGTAAATATATAGATGTATGTTTATTATTCCGACATTTTGTTATTTAATGAGTCATTACTAAGTCATCATTTTAACACGGTTTTTATTAGTTTGGTATGTTGGTATGTAACTGATTTTTTTTAAATAATTTACATCGACTTCAAGAGGTTAGATTAAATAATTTCATATAAAATATATTATAATAATATAATATTCGGATAAAAAGAGTTGAAATTAATTTTTAGTTCGGTAATTAGTTGGGTTTTTTTTTTAATTTGAACTATAAATATAAAAACTTGGAGTATGAATATAATATAAATGAGGAGACGCAGGCTCAGTGGTGTGAGTTGGGAGAGGCCTGTGTCCAGTGGTTGTCGACTGTGGCTGATGGTGATGATGATGATATATTACAATTAGATTTATTTAATAATAAAACTGAAACTTAAAATCATGACGCTGAAGTAACAAAGACAAAACCTACATACGAATTCGTTTAAGCTTTTTTTTTATTGCTTAGATGGTTGGACGAGCTCACAGCCCACCTGGTGTTAAGTGTTGGAGCCCATAGGCATCTACAACGTAAATGCGCCACCCACCTTGAGATATGAGTTCTAAGGTCTCTAGTATAGTTACAACGGCTGCCCCACCCTTCAAACCGAAACGCATTACTGCTTCACGGTAGAAATAGGCAGGGCGGTGGTACCTACCCGTGCGGACTCACAAGAGGTCCTACCAACAGTAAAACCCCGATTTAGGTTCTTGTTTTGTTTGAAAATCTATCTTTTAATTAACTCAATATAATCAACTTAGTCAAATTTAAAACCGGAGCTGTAGATTCGCCTTTATAATTCAATAAAATATAACCATTATTATCCTCATCTCTAAAGCTTTTCAGGCTTTTTAAAGTTTAACAAAACATACTAAAAACATTACACTCCTTTTTTGGGCAGTCGTCTTAATTGCCCGTGCATGCAGTCTAGGACGATACAGAACCCGTCACGTACCGGGAATGGATTCTACATCTCAGTTTCGCTAAACTCACCCCATTTTTCAGCACAAATCCACCGCTGACAGTTCTAACGCTCAACCGTCGCACACGTCTCGTCAATCCTCATAGATGGGAGTATCGAAACCGTGACGAATTACCATTGACGTTGTTTTGTGGGGAAATTGGAATTGACACTCAATAGTATTGGTAGGGGTGGCGGAATTGCATACGTAAGTGTACTATAGGAACATTAGACACCGCGGTAAACTCCCCTCATCGGTGTTTCCTGAGCGCTAAGAGAAATCCTCTTTCAAATGACGCTTAATATCCTTCTCGGTCAGTGATGACCAATCTTTTTTTTTTATTGCTTAGCTGGGTGGACGAGCTCACAGCTCACATGGTGTTATGCCACTCACCTTGAGATATAAGTTCTAAGGTCTCAAGTATAGTTACAACGGCTGCCCCATCATTGAAACCGAAACGCATTATTACTTCAAGACAGAAATAGGCAGGGCGGCGGTACCTACCCATGCGAACTCACAAGAGATTCTACCACCAGTAATTACGCAAATTATAATTTTGCGGGTTTGATTTTTATTACACGATGTTATTCCTTCACCGTGGAAGTCAATCGTGAACACTTGTTGAGTACCTACGTATTACATTAGAAAAATCGGTACCCGCCTGGGATTCGAACACCGGTGCTTCACTCAACACGAATGCACCAGACGTCTTAGCCTTTAGGCCACGACGATTTCTCTATCGAACGAATCTACTACAGGTAGCCTTTTTGCTCGTCTACCTAATAATAAATAAATCGGTTATTATATACCACGTTACATTGAGAGCAGTTCAGTAGGGTCGGCTTGCATCTTGATATTAATCGAGTCAATATGGAAATAAATGTATTATTTTACAAAGAGTAAAGTTTCGTGCGTCGCACCATCACTAAATATCATAAAAAAACTGTCTACTAATCAAGTGAATGTTTTAATTCTTGCATCTTATACAACTTTTTTTTTTTTTTTTTTTAAGAGATTTTATGACCTGGTAACTAAGACCTTTAAGTCATGTCTTATTTTACTTTATTTTCTTAATTTTATGAAAAATGATAATATGGAGTGAAATGAAATGAAGATGATTAATTTGAGACATTAATCAACTGGGATGAAATTTAATGAAATGAGATGATATGGGATGAAATATAATCGCAGTAAAATGGTGGTCATTTACTGAGATTTTTTCAGTGGACTTTTTGGAGGAACCCGAGAAGTAACGTCCAGCAGCTTTGTTTCATTTTCCCACATTTGTGCACTTTCACAGATATTAAACAGTTAATAAACCACCATTATTACACATTTAAACCTGAAGAAACACTAAATAGACAAAATAAAACAAATCACACAACTTCACTCCTCGCGTTCCCGCCAAAAAGTTCTCTTATACTACTTAATCAACAGTGTTGTCAGCCCAAAAGAATTGTCTATATTATTACCTACATAAATCATAACATATTAAAACTTGCATACGCCCCGTCATGACCTATGCAAGTGTAGTGTTCGCTCACGCGGCCCGCATACACTTGAAATCATTCCAAGTCATTCAATCCCGTTTTTGCAGGATATCCGTCGGAGCCCCGTGGTTCGTCAGGAACGTCGACCTCCATGACGACCTGGACTTAGAGTCCATCAGTAAGTATCTGCAGTCGGCGTCCATGCGCCACTTCGATAAAGCGGCACGACACGAGAACCCTCTCATCGTGGCCGCCGGTAACTACATTCCCGATCCTGCGGACAGAATGGAAAGCAGTCGACGTCGCCCAAAACACGTCATCTCGGATCCTCCCGATCCACTAACGGTGCTTTTAGGTACTTCAAGCACCGGTCACCGTTCTCGTCGAACCCGTCGCTTGCGACGAAGGGCTCGACGAGTAAATTAACTCTCAGACACAGCCCACTGAGTTTCTCGCCGGATCTTCTCAGTGGGTCGCGTTTCCGATCCGGTGGTAGATTCTGCGAAGCACGGCTCTTGCTAGGGTTCGTGTTAGCAACATCGTCAGGTTGAGCCCCGTGAGCTCACCTACTAAAGTTAGGGTTACGCTGACATAGCCTCTCAAGGCTCTCAGCTTAGGTAGGAAAAAAAAAATAACATATGTACATATTAACCTCTTTATGTCATATGATTTATGACTTAAAGAGGTTAATATGTTATACAGGTGACATAAATGTTAATTTAAATATTGGAACATTAGAAGAAGAACACAAGAAATATAAAAACATTTTTGAATTGCAAAATATAAAAAACATAAAAACTGATGAAACAATAGCTTTAAATGTTGTTTCTCTTCATAGACCAGCTCAATTTGTACCATAGTTTTAGCCTAGTAAACTTTATTTTTAGGTGAATAAAATAATACATTATATAATATATACCATGAAGCAATCTAACAGAGATTCAGTTTTAACATATCCATCAAAGATAAAACAAAACATAACTAATTCCCTTTATACCAGTGGTAGGTATTATTTAGATTTTTACTTTGACGTTAGGACAATAAACAAATTATTTATTATATTTATTTATTTATTATACAGCATGTTTTTCAAAGTATACACTAATTAAAACATTTTTAAAATACCAAATATTTTTGAAACCATGCCATCTGACTATATTTCTGATATAATTTGTGGTGTTTCGCCCCCATAGATACAGCCCTGTTTCTTACCGGATCTTCTCAGTGGGTCGCGATTCCGATCCGGTGGTAGATTCTACGAAGCACTGCTTTCGCTAGGGCTAGTGTTAGCAAATTCTCTCAGATTGAGCCCGTGAGCTCACCTATCCGTCCAAGCAAAGCTGTAATAACCAGTGAATCATCATCACAATCGGTTGCTCTTGGCAGAGCAGTCGTGGTCATGTGGAATTCTTGCTTATTAAAGCCTTGACAGATGTTTTCCACAGTTTGCGAACCGAGGCCCGGCGCACACACGGTTAAGTGGGGTTTCAGTAAGGTCTTTCACCTGATCAGTCCAACGCATGGGGATTCGTCCACGAGATCTCTTGCCATTGACCCTACCCTGAACAACAAGTTTCTCGATAGACTCTGCTGGCCGTCGCGATGCGTGTCCAAAATATCGAAGAATCCTGGATTGTAGTAAACCAGTGAATATGTAGGCAAAAAAGAAAGTATTTCGATACTTTTCCGTGCCACGTGAAGAATCTTTGCCGTTTTTTTTGTACGTACACATTTATAAAAGCATTTCTTTATTTCCCTTTTAAATATTCCGTACGTGCTCCGGGGAGTGTCACATTCGCACCATATTTATCACTGGATCAAAGTCGGATCAGTGCAGCCGATATTTCATTCGTATACGTCTCGATAATCGCGGGGCCTCGGTCCTATATCATAGGCAATTCAAAGGAGGGTGTGCCCGTGAAGTGTTTTGAATGTGTTGTTTTAAGGATTTCATAAAATATATTGTCGAATAATGTGTAGTTTTTTTTATAGCTTAGATGGGTGAACGAGCTCACCTCGTGGACCTCACAGTGGACCTCTTGTGAGTCCGCACGGGTAGGTACCACCACCCCACCTATTTCTGCCGTAAAGCAGCAATGCGTTTCGGTTTGAAGGTTGGGGCAGCCGTTGTAACTATACTGAGACCTTAGAACTTATATCTCAAAGTGGGTGACGCATTTACGTTGTAAATGTCTATAGGCTCCAGGAATCACTTAACACCAGGTGGGCTGTGAGCTCGTCCACCCATTTAAGCAATAAAAAAAAGATATAGATAGGATGGTGGTACATATCTGTTCAGGCCTACAATACAACTACAAATTTCTGGGCATAGATATAATCTGAATTTCCACACTATTGAGACTTTCACTTACTGCCTCAAGGTAGTCAGCTTTCCCTTTATAATTTCTATGAGCTCGAGTAACCACTTAACATTAAATGGACCGTGCACTTGTTTATTCTCGGATCTAACCATACTCGTTGACGATTAGCGCACCCCGATGAAGTTTTCATCTTTTTTCATTATTCTGTAAATGGATTAAATTTCAATTTCGACTTGAATCGACACAAACAAAAACAAAATGAGAATAATCTTTGAGAATTATACACATTACGGTATCGTTCGCTCATTAAGCACGCGACGCTAAAAGCGTTCATGATTTTAATAGAAAAAAATACGTATTTTTTTCGCCATTAAGACCGGTAAACAAGCCGTGACACAGCCATAAAAATGCCTACAAAGACGAACCCCCGACGACCCCCCGACAGGGGATAAACTTGAGAATTTTAATATCAACCTTTAAATAAATAGGTTAGCATTCGCTTTATGAACGAAAAAAAACCTATTAACGAACAGCAAATGTATCAGGGTTCGTATTATGGGTTAGTTCGACATTGATGGTGACTTTTTGGCTAGATCTCGATCTGTTTGTAAAATTGCTGTAACATGTTATAGTGTGTTACAAGAGATTGCTGTACATGCCTGTAACTGGCTTACATACCAGTACTTAATTATATACATGTTAATTTTAAGCTTGAATGTTTTGTGTATATTGCTGGTGTGGTGGTGTGTCTAAATAAATAAATTATGTATCTGTCATGAGCATTAAATTTTATCTATTTTTTATTGTTTAGTTGTATGGACAAGCTCACGGCCCATCTGGTATTATGTGGTTACCGGAGCCCATAAACATCTACAGCGTAAATACCGCCATCCACCTTGACATATGAGTTCTAAGGTCTCAGTATAGTTACAACGGCTGCCCCACCCTTCAAACCGAAATGCATTACTGCTGCACAACATTACTGATTGAAACTACATATTTAGAATAGCCCTGTCTTCGTATATAATAAATATCTCCTTATATTATTTGTACAGGTGATAGGTACTCTAATACTGCATACATACAATATAAATTGATATAATATTGACAGATTAATTACAGACTATTGTTTGTTACATGTAATATAGCACACAATATATTAAAGTAATTATTTAGATTTTTACTTTGACGTTAAGGCAATAAACAAATTAGATTTGAATTATCACGATCCTTATTAACCAAGGAACGCTTGAGAGAATAAAAACATCTCGATCGTCACCAAGAATAGAGCCCTCGAATATTGTATAAACACCCCCGAAGCGCGACAAAATAAAATATCTATTACTATTAAGGGTAATGACGGAACGTCTTAAACATGACTTAATATCAGTTGGGGAGATATATTAGTCTCATCAGGGAATGCTGCGGCTCGTTACGAAAGAAAAAAAAATACAATTCACTTTATTCACCTGTAACATTTAATTTGCATGAAATAATGTCGATTGGGAGATATCGAACGGTTTTAGAATATTAGTCTTTTGATTATGCCTTTTTGTTGTGGATTATTATTAGCTGTTATTGATGAGTCTTTCTGCTCTAATTCAGTAGGTCAATGAGAATTCGATTCTAGCAAATAAATATCAATTAGCTGGCCCGGCAAACGTTGTTATGCCATATAAATTATTTCTAGGAAAGATAAATAGCCTAGATACCGACTGAAGAAATATAATATAAAGACTAGTTGACCCGGCAGACTTCGTAGTGCCTCAATCGATAAATAAAATACCTAAACTTTTGTATAAAATAAACTTAAAACAAACAAAAGGAATCCGTCCGACGGGGGACACATCAAAGGAAAAACAAAATTGTTATTTTACTTTAATTCCGAGCATTTTCATATTTATCTACCTTTTAAACCTTCTCTGGACTTCCACAAATAATTCAAGACCCAAATTAGCCAAATAGGTCCAGCCGTTCTCAAGTTTTAGTCGAGGCTAACGAACAGCAATTCATTTTTATATATATAGATAATATCAACTTTATATAACATATTCAGATTTTCATTAAGTATGAATGTGGCCCTGTGGCGCAACGGATAACGCGTCTGACTACGGATCAGAAGATTCCAGGTTCGAATCCTGGCAGGGTCGAACAGTGCTATATTTTTAGAAAAAAAAAACCCTCATATTTCTCAGTTTTTTGTACGTCATTAATAAAGCTGGCAGATTTCCAAGTGCTCGGATAATCTCTTCCACGACGTGATTAAGGGAGTTATTTCTGAACTATCTATTCAATACTCGTGACAATGTATCGTTGATGTTAGAATTATAACATCTGTCTAAATAATTTGTGCGTCACGCGTAGGGTTGCCACCTTTTTCTTTTGCAGATAAAGTACATCCTTTATTGTAGTGCGGAAAAAAAGTACATAGTATTAAAATAAAGTACAATTATGTTATTACAATTGAACAAATTAAACGAGAAATTGTGACAACTAGAGGTCGCGCAGTAGTCGAAATTCGACTATAATTAATTGGAATTGTAAGTTTGTACACTATTATGATTGTATTTTATACTTTTATAATCACAAATTTCGACAAGACTACACTATTAAAAATATTAACAAAGCCAAACAATATTTAATCTATTCTCAATTTGACAACAGACGTCAAGAACAAAAGTTTGACAATAAATAGTATGCATGCGTGTGTGCGTCAAATATATGGTGTGTAGTGTGTGAAATGTTATCTTTATTGATTTAATGTATCTTTTATGCATTATTTTTAAAAAATATTAGCATTGTGCACTTCTTCTCTATATTCTCTATAAGTGTGGAAAATTTCATACTCCTCCGTCTGCGCAATTTTCGTTAAAAGGGATACAAAGTTTTTGCTTCACGTATTAATTGTGACAATAATGACATTGACATTGTTGACATTTGAGGTTAAGTTGCGTTCAGAAATATTTGTTAAAAAGACGAGTGCTTAGGTGATGTGGCGTTCTAGTGGCGACATCGATTGAGCAATCGATGTTTTTTTTCATGATTGAAGGATTACTGGTGGCCCGGAGGCCTTTCCAGTTTCACCAGGACAGGTAGCAATCGATGTATTCCGCTTAACAAAAAAATACTTAAGACTAAACTTTTCATGTCAAATCATGCCAAATAAAGAATTTGTGAGTACTTTATTGTTCACATAAAGTTTAAAAAACAATTTTGTTTTAATATTTTTGCTAATTTTAATTTTAATTTTACTAACATAGTTATATATAAGTATTACTCTACTAACAACATATGGACTTATAATGGTCTGAATTAAATGATTATCATTTTTTTATTTTATTTTATTTATTTTACAATTACCTGAAATAATGTCCAATATTTTATTATTAAATACGTGTGACAACCCTAGTCACGCGTAGTAATTAATCGCAAAAAAGCCTTCCCGAATCAACCATTCAAAGTTTCAATACAAAGTAATTTACGTGCGGATGCATAGTAAATGTACAAACACCCAAGTAATGTTTTCTTTTATTTACCAGAATACGATCACCTTGTCGATTCACGGACAGTGAGCACTCGTGGCCGCAAACACGCAACTTTTTTCTCAACCACTCAAAATATTATTAGAAGTTCACATCATAAGTAAGTTCAAATCTTGTACAAGCTACTGTCAGCGTTATGTTCAGAACTTATCCCCTACTATCGGTTCGATATTGCACGATGTCTTGTCGAATCTCCCGGATTCACTCTGGCTTTTTTATGGTCTTCAAAAACCGATCACCGTCGTCCACCAGTTCCTCGATTATGACGAGCGAACTAACCCATAGATGCAACCCACTAAGTCTCTAGTGGCATCTTCTCAGTGATTCGCGATTCTGATCCGATGGTAGATTCTGCGACGCACTGCTTTTTATTGCTTAATTATTATTTTGCTTATTGCTTAAATGGGTGGACGAGCTCACGGGCTACCTGGTATTAAGTGGTTACCGGAGCCCATAGACATCTACAACGTAAATGCCGCCACACACCTTGAGATATGAGTTACTAGCTCGGCGAATCTAGAATAACCCCTCGAGGTTATTAAATAGGTAGGGAATAAAAATTAGCACAAGCCTGCGTATTTCTGCCTCAAAATAAAATTCATGAAATAAATAGACCATTAAAAGTTCGACTGCATCTAGCATCAAATGAAATAATATCAGGAATATAGTTTGAACAAACAGTAGTGGTGTTTGAGGGTCAAATTCCTAATGCATTATTTATGTGAACCGACTTTCCTATTGTTTTAAGCTTGATAAATACTTCCTTCTTTGGTAATAGGAAAAATAAAAGAATAACTGTATCACAGAACTCAAAAGTTTTGGAACGAAGTTCCTTATGGGATGATGCGGAGGGGTACCCTAACCGGGAGAAAACGTCCGTAACGTAAGATTTTTATTAGTAATGCACACAGTGTACGACTTAACTTTGTAATAGCGTACAAAAAATAACATATTTTTTTATCATTCATTGACCACGATCTCAGAGCGTTCGTTTGCGCAATACACTAACTATTATGCAAACAACCGTGAATGAAGTGTACCACAATAAGTTCGCACATTAGCGAATGACCGTGGGTTGTTGCGAAACCTCCAGTTTTATTTTCTTTATACCTCGAATAGAACTTAAAATTAATATTTTTATAATAAGGACCTTCGTTTTTATCCGGTGTCCCACGACACCACACATCTTTTTTTCTACATAGTTTGGTATTCACTGGTTAGAATAGTGAGCGATCTTTCCTTTAGTACCGGATCATGACATTACTAATATTAATTACTAATAACCATTACGTCTACATTAAGTAACGATAGGCCGTCAATTTTAACCAGTCTATAAAACAGTTGATCGCGTGTCGCTCGTGAACAAAACTTCCGATGTTAGCGACTAATGGGTATCTTTGATTAATACATTTGATATTTGAAAGGGTTAATGATAGGGCGCTACCCGCTAATGGTATCGTAATTGGAAAATCGTTCGAGCCTTAATGGGTTAATCAGTTTTGTTCGAAATAATGATGCGCGGTATCGATTTTGGTCGACTGTAAAAAAATAGAGATAGAATTAATCTGTTTGTGTATTTGGGTATGTCCTTCATACAAAATTTTTTATTTAATTATTTTTTTATTGCTTCGGTGGGTGGACGAGCCCACAGCCCACCTGTTGTTAAGTGGCTACTGGAGCCCATAGACATCTACAACGTAAATGCGCTACCCACCTTGAAATATAAGTTCTAAGGTCACAGTATAGTTATAACGACTGCCCCACCCCTCAAATCGAAACGCATTACTGCTTCACGGCAGAAATAGGCGGTACCTACCTGTGCGGAGTCACAAAAGGTCCTACCACAAGTAATATGTATACCATAATATGTATTACTACCAAAGACCGATAGCTTATGGCCTACCGGTCATATGTGATCAGAGTTTCTGGTGCACAAAAGAATGCGAGGCACGCAGCCAAGACACCACTACCCTTTTTAATGACTTTTGAAGAAGTATTTGGAATGAGCTCCCCTCCATGGTGTTTCCCGTGCGCTATGGCATGTCTTTCTTCAAACGAGGCTTACGGAGAGTAGTCAGTGGTATGCAGCGACTTGGCTATGTCTCTGGCATTGCTGACGTTTGGAGCAACGGTAACCATCTACCATCAGGGGGCCGTATGCTCATCTACTTGTGAAGGCAAAAAAGGCCATGACACAGCGCTCGGAGAACGCTGTGGATCTCGATAAGGATCGCAAATTGTTGCAACGCGCTGTAGGGTGATGAATAAGCACACCGGCTCCACGTGATCTGGTGAAGCCTAGCTTCAGTGGGAGACGCCGCACCACAAAAGATAATGACGGGACCCTTGCCCGCAATTCCTTAGAGCACTCGCCGTGAACGTACACTACAAATCAAAAGTCTCTCTCGAACCTTAGAAGCTTTAAAAAATCGTGGAAGCATAGTTAATGACCAACCATATTGATCCCTAAAGTTTTTTTTATGATTGAAAGATTACTAGTGGCCCGCAGGCCTTTCTAGTTTCACCGTGGCAGGTGGGCGAGCAAGGGCTCAGCCAAGATGGGAAATTATTGTTCGTATATTGCATTGATTTATTGTACTGCCGAAGACAGAGAAAAGTGGCCTGTTATAGTCCATCAGTTAATTACCAGGAGAACCGTGGATTCCTGTGCCCTCGCTTTATTTCAAATCGATTAAAAGTACTAAGAATGTTTTATGACTCGACCTAATTATCAGCGTAACATAATATTAACACGAAACTACGTAAGCCCATTGTCAACGGTAAATTATGAAATTAAAGCAAATTAACAGGTACGCCGTAACGATGTGGACAATATGAGTGATAAATATTTATTAAAGGGCCGAAACTGTCCACTATCCGGTCAGTGACAGGAGCTAACAATAGTTCTAGTGGATGTGGTATTTTTCACGATCATCAACGTTGTCACATCGACTCTGAACAGGTAGGAGAGTTGATTGGAAGAATTTCTGCCAATTCTTCGGACGACAATTCATCTGGCAACGGTTCGTGACCTCCACTTTGATACGTTCTAGACTATTCTAGAGCGAAACTGTACGCCTACGGCTTTTATCAAAGCCGTAGAGTGCATTGTTATCTTTGAAACTATTTCCGGGTATAGTTAATGTACTCATTCCAGCATTGCGTAATTTATTCTATCTCTAATTTATATTGAATTAGAACAGATTGATTACACAATCACACATTTATCTTTACCAAATATTCACAAAAATGGATCACAGGACTTTTTTTTATTTTTTATTGCTTAGATGGGTGGACGAACTCACAGCCCACCTGGTGTTAAGTAGTTACTGGAACCCATAGACATCTACAAAGTAAATGCGCCACCCACCTTGAGATATAAGTTCTACGGTCTCAGTGTAGTTACAACGGCTGCCCCACCCTTCAAACCGAAACGCATTACTGATTCACGGCAGAAGTAGGCGGGGTGGTGGTACCTACCCGTCCGGACTCACAAGAGGTCCTGCCACCAGTAAATTCTATCTCTAATTTATATTGAATTAGAACAGATTTATTGTACATAATCACATTTTTATCTTTACCAAACATTCATCAGCCATAAAAAAAAATGAATCACACTTACTTACCACATCCATTCTTCTTGAATCCGCAATTTCAGTAGTTTGGTCAAACGGGCGTTAAAATATGAAGCCCTGGAGGCAGGCCCGGTCACCAAAACTGTCATACGTTTGTTAAATTATTTACAGGTGTACGCCTGGTCGTACTTGGACACCCTGATGAAAACTTAGTCAGCTATGACTTAGAGCTCAAAATTGTTAAAAATTGTGTCTTTTTTTTGTTACCAAAGTCTGTCTATAGTCTAAATGCTGTTATGCCTTAGTATTAGTGCTTCAGTGTGGCAGATATGTGCCACCTTAGACATTTGTAACTCGCTTGGATCAACAATAGTACCTACTGGCAAAGTCCTTCCAAGTTTTACCAGCCCTATAGCCCCTCTCAATTTCCTCCTAATTTTACCGTGGCCGTTACCCTACACATCACAATACAAAATTCCACCATTCACCTTAATATGTCTTTATATAATTATTATGCATAAGTATTATGTTCTTTCGCAATGGCATAAGTGACCTTCTTATTAGATGGCACCAATGTATAGATAATAATGGTATATAATTAGATTAAATAAATATGTTAAATGAAAAAAAAAAAACCAATTTCAATTTTTCAGTAGAAATCGGCAATTTTATACTTTAACCCCTGATATTTCTTATCTTAATATGTTTTGTTGATTTCGTAGGTCAATCTTTGTCAGTATTATGCTGACTTTTTTGTGATTTGCAAGACAATCGAAAAAACATGACAGTTCCGGTATTTGCAATCTCCATAAGGAATCCAAAAAAGAGTTATGAAAACCTTTTCGCAACTTTTCACAAATGTACGTCCATATTGGTAAAATTAGTCACCGGCCTTTAGCTGCCGCGGGGAAATATAAAGAAATATTTACTTAAAGTCAGTAATACGTAATGTCAAAGTTCATTTAATAAACCCTTCAATTCCCACCAGTATTTTTTTCAAGGTACAAACAAGTATATCCCTTGAGGATCCATCAACCATATGACAAATAAGAATTCTTAATAAGCTTAGATCGAAATGGCGATAACCCACATTAAGTATTTAACGAGGTCAGTAGTTGATAGTACAGCACTTCTGTTTGAGTTTATCGTAAATTCAAATTTATTCAATTTCAAAACACAATAAGTATTTAAAATTTGGAAACCTTTGGTTCTTTTTTGTATTTAATTCTTGATATTTTATGACCTATATTGTATTTAACTGATACCGAAGCCAATAGTTTGACTTTACCATAAATTCAAATTCATTCAATTTCAAAACACATTAAGTATTTAAATTTTGGAAACCTTTGGTTCTTTTTTGTATATAATTAGTGAAACTTTTTGGCCTATTTTGTATTTACTGATACCGGAGCCAATAGACACATAAAGTCGAAATATGAATTATAATAAATAGTAATAATCTGTTACTCCTATTAAACAGAACTCATGATTATTTCGTGGTAGAAACAGACAGAGTGCTGATATTGCAAATTATTATAGCAGTTCGTTCAATTTGGTTATTCTTATTGCATGGTCTTATTCCTTACATTGTAAGTACATAATTGCTGTAGAGAATATACAGTAACACAGCAATCATTCTGTAATACACTAAAATTAATTGGTATTCCAATTGTTTGATAGATCATTCCGGACTTAGACTTACCCATATTAAATCAGGATCAGCTACCAGAGAATCCAAGCGGTTTTCCCGAAAAAACCTTTCACAATATGAATCACCACAGTCCATGTAAAAGCAGATAAATCAAATCGGAGTACTCGTGAAAAATCGAACGCCCCCGCGCGGTATCTTCATAAGAATTGATGTGCAATATAAATCAGCGAACGACGTTCTTACTTATACTGTGTACAGAACTCACGCCCTAACACTTGACTAATGTGAATTTATGTTTGCTGTGGCATGTCCCTACAGATCGGGATACTACTAAATTATACACTTTTGACCCTATTATTTGATCATACTGGAAACGGGAGTATAGCCAGCACTAGGCATTGTTGCCAAAGATGTGCTACGAAAGTACATCTTGGAATGTTCAATGTCAAATGGGTATGTATAATTGCTTCGCGATAGAACTAGCAAAAACGTGGTACCACTCGGAACATCAATTCTTAGGAGAAGCATTACACTCTGCAAAACATGTCTATATACTTGTCTAGTTAAGAAAATAATTATGATGAAGAATCTATTAGTGCGATAGATTTTTACATTCTTTAGTTTTTAGTCTCTATTTTTTGTGACGAAAAAATGTACCTTACTATGTACGTGCATGCAACTGATGACACGGAGGGTCACATATTACCTATCGCGAACATTCGACGAAGCCCGATCGTGCTAATGGACACCGCACTAGACAACACGAACATTGTAACTGGAAAACGGTTTTCAAAAAATATTTTTGTATCTAATATTTCCGAGGTTCTTCTGTGATTTGAATTTGTTTGAACTTATTTAATTACTTGTATAATGTACACTGCAAATTTTTTATCTACCCTGGATGGGTAGGCGGCCTATCGACTCGCCTGATACTAAACCTGATCAGATGTACAATTGGATTTTAATGGCTATATTCCACTTCAAAGTTGAACATAATTAAATGTTCCGATGTGAAAATGTTCATAGCAAAAATAGCTGTGATATAAGTGAGGTTAATATGCTTTACTGCTAGTGTAATAGACGAGGATTAAGCGAGAGAGCTAGATAGGAAAACGAGGTAGCTTAATTGTTCTTGCTTTACAAAATCCATTTGTTATACAGTCTACTTAGGTACTTACTGGTGGTAGGACCTCTTGTGAGTCCGCGCGGGTGGGTACCACCGCCCTACCTATTTCTGCCGTGAAGCAGTAATGGGTTTCGGTTTGAAGGGTGGGGCAGCCGTTGTAACTATACTGAGACCTTAGAACTTATATCTCAAGGTGGGTGGCGTATTTACGTTGTGGATGTCTATGGGCTCCAGTAACCACTTAACACCAGGTGGGCTGTTAGCTCGTCCACCCATCTGAGTAATAAAAAAAAAGGTACAGCAAGTATTGATTTGCCTAGTCAGGATAAGGATAAGGAAAGGCCAAGGTCACTTTTGCCTGATACTCGAAGAAATTATTATTGTGTGTAATTTATTTACATCCTGCATCACAATCACGAATTCAATTTAATATTTAATATATTAAAATGCTGGCTACTATGTCCGACACTCCGACATAGAACATCCGTTGTTTTGACAGTTCCATCATTGAAAAATGTACCAATGTGTATCACTCAATTAGAAATGGTAAGTGACATATTTTCAGCGTATATTCATATTTGGCGTTTCGAAGGTTTATTGTACTTTTATTTGGCGTGTGTTTAATGGGTGCGGTCATTGTGTTTTTTTTTATTTGCAACCAGTTAAATAGCACCCCGATCCCCAGAAGATGCTATCAAATAAATGAAAGACATACGTCCATTTAAATGACTTGTTGACCTATGTTCAATATGTTGAGACACATGCCTACGCTAGTCATCCTTGACGTTATCTTTTATTTAGGAAGGAAGGATTACTGGTGACCCGAAGGCCTCTTCATTTTTACCAGGACAGGTCAGTGAGCAAAGGCTCAACCAAGAGAGGCGGAATTTGCTAACAGTTGTCCGACTGCCTCCGAAGGGGACCTAACAGCTCAAGGGCAGCTACTTCTCAAAAGTCCCAACGACAACTGTACAATAAATGCTTTTTATGACCCTTGAACAAACACGAGCATATGATCTTTCTTAGTAGTCGTTCATGGACATAATCAATGCCATAGGCACAGCCTAGTCGCTGCCTACTAACTCGATCGGGTTAACTCCGATAACTTCACACAGTACAAGTTTAACAAAATATCCCCCAATAATGAAATAACCAAGTTAAATACCAAGTGGTGAACAAGCCTTCTCTGGCTGCGTTTGATTAAAGACCGCGCTTATTTGTCAATAATCACCGCACAGCGCCGAGGTGAAGGGCTTGGTTTGTTAAGGCCTGATACTGACGACCCAGCAGGTATTAAAGCGGTTACCTGGGCGCGTGAATACCACCGACCCATTTGAAGTCTATGCCTTACCTGTATCAATTGAAAACATTACCTTTTAAGCGGTTAAACGGGAACTCTTCTTCATCCCGTGTCCAACCAACGCTGAGAGTAAGTCTCTTCGTATGCACCTCATTCTCTTTCGTCTCTTGCCTTTTGCGTCCAATCCCTCTACGGGAACACGTGGCTAAATAAATTTATGGGCCGTTAGATCGTCAACTCTTAGTGGTAATATCAAACCTTCGCTTTCGAACACCAATGATTGATCGGTACAGATTACCGCGCTGATTCAAACATAGCGTGCTCACCGGCAATATAGAAACGAATACTCCAAGGGAGTTAGTTACAAATTATTGATTTCAGAAATTGTTTCGATTGCATTACTGGTGATTGACGCATATTAGCGAATGGAAACACGATCTAATTACTATATTTTTTATTTTTATTGATTAGATGGGTGGACGAGCTCACAGCCCACCTGGTGTTAAGTGGTTACTGGAACCCATAGACATCTACAACGTAAATGCGCCACCCACCTTGAGATATGAGTTCTAAAGTCTCACTATAGTTACAACGGCTGCCCCTTCCTTCAAACCGAAACGCATTACTGCTTCACGGCAGAAATAGGCGGGGCGGTGGAGCCTACCCGTGCGGACTCACAAGAGGTCCTACCGCCAGAAACAATAGTATGAACCAAGGTGGACCATGTTAATAACTACCTATCTTCGTTGCCCATATCATCATTCTCCTGCCCTTCTCCCAGTCACATGGGGTCGGCGCATGATTATTTATATTATTTTATTATTATATTATTTTTATTATTATTAATATTGTTTTTGTTTTAGTCCGAGATTAGTTATTATTTTTATTTAATTTTAGTATAAATGAAATGTTAATGCAATGTAATTAAGACGTGTAATATGGATGTAAAATCTGAAGTAAATTAAATAAATAAATAAAAATTTATACCATTTCTTCGCTCACTCCCCTCTTACACATCTTTCACGCAATCCATCCATTTCTTCTTAGGACTATCTATATCCTTCCACATTCATAGTTAACACTCTCTTACCAACCTCATTTTCATTGTGTCTCATCACATGTCTATACATACAATCGCGCACTCCTCAGCTTCTCTGTCACATGTGCCACTTTCAGACTTCCTCTAACATAATAATATTGATTCCGTATTCTATTCATTCTCGTTACTCCACACATCCATCGCAACACTCACATGAAATTGCCTTTCATCTACGTTGCCCATATCACAGCACTAAACTGTATCTTGGAGATAATTGGATTTGGAGTTTTTTCCTTCATGAAGGGCGCATATTGGCGCATATAACAAAGATTAGTAATTGTTTATCCTTAATGGTTTAAATGGATAGACTGTAAGATAAATTAAGCCCAATTTTGGACGCTCAACACGAGGTTGGGCTGTCTACCCGTCTGCGTAAGCCGGGTATGTACAATAATACGAAGAAAATTTAACAGTTCAGAACGAAATTTCCTTAAAACTCATATTTCGCGGCGTTCAATACGCCCGTGAACCCGAGCCCCCGGCTCGTTCTGCATAATAACAAATGGCGACTCGTCTGCTAGTCTGTACCACGGTTGTATCTCATTTGTTTGTAATGTTCCTGACGATAATCATATTTTTGCTTAGAGATCGGCCTCGATAATGTTTTGCCCTGTACCGTCGGCGGTGAAACGTGAATTGAAATAAAATAGAAACACTCTTCAACAGCAAACCGAACTGATAATAATTTTCATATTTTTTTATCTTGTTGACACAATGATGATGCCTAATGGTCAGGATATTATAGTGAAGCTATAAAATTATTGTATGTACAAGTTTCAAGTTACACGGACGTATTGAGGTCGGTAAAAATGACGTTCAAAGATTCAGGTACATAACATCATACATACAACACAAAAAATAATAATGTAAATAGTATAAAAATGCAACAAGAAGTAATTTTTGAAAAAAAAAAACTCAGCAGGAAACTGAAATTAAAATATCTTAGTAATCAATTATTTGATTACCGCATATTTATCTCCAGCTGTCTTACAAATTGAAAACCGTGACTTTAGTTTGGAAGCAAAACTTAACTAAGCTCCTACCTTAGCTAACTAAGGACTAGCTCTATAATCGAACTGATAAATCTTTTTTACATAGTAATAAACTCGTACGAGGCACTGTAGTACCGTCAGCCGATCTACGCACAAAAAAAAACAAGCAAAAGAGAAAAATAAAAATGTTTTTGTTCTGCTAACCGTACTCGTGAATATAGCTCTATTACATTTGAATAATTATCCTACAGCGCTGATGTGTCGCGTTACGCCGGCGTTCTACCTATAAATATATTTACCCTGTAAATTCTACCTCAATTTCTGTATATTTTTCAGATAATAATATACTACAGTCGGAGGCTTTTGTATTTAATAACGGAAACCTCATTATTTGAATTAAGTTTACGAGGAATTTCGCCTGTTAGTCTGAAGGTATTCTTGGGGGAATTGTATTTTTTAAAGTAGAAAATTTCCTCAATTTTGAGATTT
The DNA here is from genome assembly GCF_030267445.1 of Bombyx mandarina. Taxonomy (NCBI): domain Eukaryota; kingdom Metazoa; phylum Arthropoda; class Insecta; order Lepidoptera; family Bombycidae; genus Bombyx; species Bombyx mandarina. Next base: position 13,175,562 of record NC_143222.1, on the reverse strand, counting down.
TGATTGCCAACCTGTAAGCTGCCGTGTCTTGTGGACAATAACAATGTCGAGGGGACGGACACCCAAGATTTTTAATCTATACAGAAAAAGAGACTTATTATGTGGTCATACTGTGAGATCCGATGATATTTTTCATGGATGTCAGAGTACCGTTACCAGAAGTAAAGAGAGACAGATGGTTCTAATTAATGCTGACACGATCAATTAAAGATCAAGAAAATAATTATTGTTATTTTACTTACAGCGGTTTATTGTCTTTTAGGTAATACAAATCAGCTGACTGCGGGGTCATCGGCCGCGCGTAATTTGGGACATACCCACCACACAGCGCAGATAAGAAAATGCCTTTATTACATACTACTCTATACTGTCCCAACACTTTTTGTAAATAATAATGTGTTCTACAAAGTCGTAGTACATTATTTTGTTCTATCATCAATAGTTTTCGCAGGGCACGCGATATAATAAATATTTTGCGTAATTTGTTACACCTTGGGTTACCTTATTGGAGTTTTAGTAAGGATCCCAATTTTTTTGCAAAATAGATAATAGCCTATGTCACTCGGGAATAGTGTAGCTTCCAAACAGTTATTCAAATCGGTTCAGTAGTTTCGGAGCCTATTCAATACAAACAAACAAACAAATCTTAACTCTTTATAATATTAGTGTAGAAAAGAAAATCAGGCAGCATTTTATACCCAGAGTAACGGTCAACCTCTGTCCGTGATAGTTGTAGACGATTCATCCACAATTCGATCGCAACACACACACAAGTACCAAGGTCCTGTCGTGTGGCGCGGCAGAGTAATTGCCCGTGACTCCCTACTAGGGCGATGCAGTTTATGGATAGCAATTAGAAGTTAACCCTATTTGTACATTCGATCGGAGCAATCCATAGTTTCTGTAGCGATTTCATAATAGCGTTTTATTTCTAAACTGCAACGATGATCGTCCAGCTCGTTTTACGTGGTTAAGTCAATAACGTATATAGCACGAAAGTCCCTACTGCGTATGGCAGCAGAATCTATACTAATATATAAATCTACAGTAGTTTTTACGGATGTTCCGTTATAACTACTGAACCATGCATCCGATTGACTTGAAACTTGGTATCCATGTAGAAAATACATGTACTTAATGGATAGGCTTATATTTATATGAGTGTTGGACTCCCTACACCAGTTGCGGGGACGTTTATTGATGATAATCTTTGTGGGGGTGAGAAATAATAATGTTTTAATTTTAAATGCCCAGCGAAGCGGACGGGTACAGCTATTATTTTATAAGCTCACTTGAAAAACAATGCATCAGTACACTAAAGAAACGCAGTTGAGAAAGTTCATTTTAAAGTTCCTTGGTAGATGTAAAAGTTGATCTCTGGGAACTCAGTGATGGTGAGCGTAACGCTCCAGATATGAACTCTGCTTCGATTGCTACTGGTCGCAACGGCCTTTTATGTTCTGTCTCTCGATTCGCAGACAACTAATTTTTTTTAACAATTTTAGGTAATATCATTTTGTAATAAATACACAGCAATTTTACACTAAAGTCAGAAATGAATTCGATGCGCAAAATTTTATACGAAAATAAAGCAGTAAATAAGTTGCGTGTTTATAAAACCTAAGAAATATATTATTATGCTTAACCCGAGAGGATATCGGACGTCGGTTGAGAGATTACAAGGGAAGTCGGTTTGGTAAGTAGGGCCTTAAAAACATAGTTGGGTCTTCTGTCTGCTCCCAAGATCTGTGGGCCGCAAAGACTCACATATCCCAAGCGCCCACTAAGCGATGACACTTCATGAATGAGATTCGGTCTCTTGCCGGATAAATGGCATGTAAAGTAAAATATCATTAATATAATTGTTTTTTTATTGCTTAGGTTGATGGACGAGCTCACAACCCACCTGGTATTAAGTGGTTACTGGAGCCCATAGACATTTACAACGTAAATGCGCCGCCCACCTTGAGATATAAGTTATAAGGTCTCAAGTATAGTTACAACGGCTGCCCCACCCTTCAAACTGAAACGCATTACTACTTCACGGCAGATATAGGCAGGGTGGTGGTACCTACCCGTGCGAAGTCACAAGAGGTCCTACCACCAGTAAAGATAACATGCCTTTTTTCTGGAACCGGAAATTTCCACCAAGTAAATTGTGAAATTCTTAAATAACATAGGATTACTCATATATGAGGTCAAAGGCAGCCAAAGGCCATAATGTCGTAAAATGTATTAACAATGGCTCTATCTTGTTTAGTTAGTTGAACATGCTTTAGTGTTTTTATGTGCAGCTAAATGCAGCTAAATCTCTAACAAATTCAGTTCAAAAAAGTTAAGTTTACTCTGTATTAAATACTACTAATATAATAAATTACTACTAATTATAATAAATTATCATTTAAAATTCAGATTATTAGTAATATTCTTATTCTTTATAAATCCGTTTTAAAATAAAGAATATCGTAGCTATACGAACAAAGTTATTTCAGATTCTCAAACCGGGAGTGTTGCTAACACTGGCCCTAGCAAGAGCAGTACTTCGATGGATCGGGAGGATCCGTAATGACGTGTTTAGGGCCGATTTTTGTAGTTTATCTGAATATTTGACAGACTTGGATATAGCTGCCTTTGATTTTATAGGCCTCATATAGTATATTCTATTTTCGATCAGACAGTACTAGACAGGTACATTTATCAACCGGCTTTGCCAGACCGTCTGCCAAGGTACATCCAAAGGCTCTTTAACACGCCAATCACATCTCCCTTCACAAATGTACAACTCTAGAGCATTGAATCTTTCATCCGACATAATTATCGTTGGATGCCCGTGATAAGATACCGCGGATATAAAATTCGTTGAAAAGGCACTTTAAAATAATTAAACTATTTTTTCTGTAAAATCAGAAGTGATCAGCTTTTATTGCAGCAGCGTGTGTCGTAGTGAAGATTTAAAACGAAAAGATTGAAAGGAAAATAATCCTTCCATATTTTAGATGTTAAATATTAAGGATCACAATATCTTTTACCAAAAACGGAAGTTGCTGTTTTTTTTTTAAATTTCACAGAGGAGTGGACGAAATCACGTACCACTTGGTGTTTAAAGGTTACTGCAGTCCATAGACATCATAATATGAAAGCCGTCATCCACTTTGAGACTAAGTTTCAATTGTATAACGGCAGCCGGTTTAATATCAAACAGATTACTGTTTCGTGTCAAGAAATAAGCAGGATTGTAGTGCTCACCTGTGCAAGCTTAATAATATAATAAACTCTACCACCAGTGATTACACAACCACCACTTTTTACTATATTCCACCACCATCGATGTGGTTCGGGAATATGTATGCCATACAAATAATCTATCCCAAAATTATACAGGCCTGAGATATTCTAACACCGGTGTAGTGATATCATTTGATACGAATACATCTCGTGTCTTAATCTTTAGGACACGATGACTACAAAACTGTAAATACCATAAACCCTTACCTATACGGTATACCCACGAAAATAAAAAATAATCCGCTAATCTTATTATTTATAATAAAAAAATCCATTCGCACTTCACATTCCAGCTCCAAACATATAAAAAACCTTTATTCATAAAAAAAATACTTGTGTCATTTCTAGTCGAACATGAACCCAAGTAACCCTTAGGCGTCGCAGGCGAGTGCAGGGAGGGTTGTCTCTTGAAAAAGTCTCAATAACCCGTCGACGTGGAAGCGAATGACATCGTTAGCTGGGAGCCGCGAAGAAAAGGCGAACTATCTACTACTGGAGCCTATCGGTGTATACAGGGTGATGTGAAATCAGATTTTTCAGACGTTACTGACATAGTGGAAGTGGACCGGCCACATATATCGTCGCAGTGATAATCGGTAGGACCTAAAAGTACTGGAGTGGAGACCTCGTACTGGACTTCGTAACGTGGCAGACAGCTAATGAGACAGACCGATGCCCTGGTCAAAGTGATTGGTAAAAACTGGATGCGAAAGGTAAGAGACCGAAAAGAATAGGGTCTATTCGAAGAGACCTCAGCATTGGGTGGATACGAGTTGAAGAAGACTGACATAGTAGCAAGGATTTGCAAGCTGAAGTGGCAGTGGGCAGGCCATATAGCACGAAGTTCGGACGGTTGATGAAGCCGAAAGTTTCTTGAGTGAAGACCACGTACTGGCAAGCAGAGTGCGGCACGGTCATCTACCAGCTGGACCGACAGCCTAGTGAAACCGCTGGGTCAGGTTGGATGCAATTGGCAATAAACCGATCGCATTGGAGATCGATTGAGGAGGCTTAGTTTCAGCAGTGGCCAGATATTGACTGAGATGATAATGATGACTGACTTTATATGAGACAGAAAACGACGGGCATAAAGATTGTGTGTAGATAGCAATTTCACCGTCCTCTTTCTTTCTTTCTTTCTTTGAAAATGAAAAAATGCTTTATTTTATTTTATTGCTTAGACGAGTGAACGAGCTCACAGCCGACCTGGTGTTAAGTGGTTACTGAAGCCCATAGACATCTACAATGTAAATGCGCCTTCCGCCTTGAGATATAAGTTCTAAGGTCTCAAGTATAGTTACAACGGCTGCCCCACCCTTCAAACCGAAAGGCATTACTGCTTCACGGCAGAAGTGGGCAGGGTGATGGTAGACCGCGTTCCCCCGACCGCTCTGGGGGAAGATGTAACGCGGCGCCATCAAAGCGGGCTCTCGGCCCGCTGAACGAGGGAACCGGTGGTCGTGCCGCTGGCGGCCGCCGGTCCGGCGTCCGTGGGACGGTGGGATGGATGTAATGTGCTCTGCGTCAACCCTGTCCCGCCGTTTCAATTGCCCCGACTGGGCTCCGGCACGGTCCGAAGTAGGGCGCCGGTTGTGAGCGGCAGGAGTTTTTAGTGAGGTTCAACTCCCACATGCCGGATCCCCACCTGCCGCGCGGGTGGGGATCCGGCGATTTTCTCCTGTGGAAAAAAAAAAAAAAAAAACCTACTCGTGCGGACTCACAACAGTTCCTGCCACCAGTGAAATAACTATAAATAAATGTAAATAATAACTCCCCGTACAAAGAAGTATTGGCTAGATTCTCGTAGCCGCCGTCGCGAAAACTCGCGACTATGTTCATTTCGCGAACGCAGAAACAATACAGCTGAACTCGACTTTATCTGTTCGGAATAGAACAGAGAATCGTTTGTAAATTATCTTGATTTATAAAAATCCACTCGAGTCAGACCGTGATCGCGCATCACTTGCCTTCAAGTACGAGGATTCAATAGCCAAAAATGTTTTTTTTATGAATTTTCAAACTTAAAGACACGAATTAATTTTGTTTTTTTTTTCTTTTTCGATTCTATTTCTTATTGATAAATGTATAAGAGTTGCCATATTTTGTAGGCTATTGTCATTTAATTTTCTCTACATACGCATTTCGATCAGGTAGGAAGTGCTTACTGGAGTTGTCTAGGCATATTCTTACCTATCAGACCCTGAAGGCAGGTATGAATCGCCCCAGAAATAGGTACACTGGGTGGTGTTTACTTGCGAGTATTCCCAATATCACAGTCCAATTAAGTCGTCGTGGCTAAGACGTCCGATGCATTCGTGTTGAGCGATGCACCGGTGTTCGAATCCTGCAGACAGGTACCAATTTTTCTAAGGAAATACGTACTTAACAAATGTTCACGATTGACTTCCATGGTGAAGAGGAATAACATCGTGTAATAAAAATCAAACCCGCAAAATTATAATTTGCGTAATTACTGGTGGTAGGACCTCTTGTGAGTTCGCACGGGTAGGTACCACCGCCCTGCCTATTTCTGCCGTGAAGCAGTAATGCGTTTCAACTTAAAGGGTGGGGCAGCCGTTGTAACTATACTGAGACCTTAGAACTTATATCCTAAGGTGGGAGGCGCATTTACGTTGTAGATGTCTATGGGCTCCGGTAACCACTTAACACCAGTGGGCTGTGAGCTCGTTCACCCATCTATGCAATAAAATAAAATAAAGTCTTTGCAGTCCACCACTACACCGTCAGCAGTTGACATATGACGTCACTCTTAACACGTTAATTGCCGTATAGGTCACCGGTGCCCTACGCGGCGCATTGAAGTAATTGTGTCGATTTCTGTTACTTAGCGTCTGGATAGCCTAACTTTGCTTTCTTTTGTTTTTAATGCATGTTTTAAGCTTTTAGGTATCTTAGAAATCTATTCATACTCAGTATTTTCTGATTAGTCTTCTCCAGAGTCTACTAGATATTCCGGCGGCTTAGGAACAAAATTCAACGCAATTAGTTCAGTATCAGTCACAGCGAATAACTCTGTGATCACTGTTGGTTTAGGCATGTTGATTTCCGGGTTTCAATCCAGTGAAACTTTGTTGCATTTTTGCGGTCAATGTTAATGAATAAGCGTCAATTCATGTCGTAACTATGGAAACACGTCACATGTAAAAACATCTGAAACCCAATTATACGGGAGCACAATCAAATTCCCGCGTGGTGGTAGACAAGTTATCGTATCTCACGCTACACGGGACGATGTTATACGGTCACTAAAGCAATTCAGGCCAGACTGGTTGAGATTATTTACGCTAAGGTGTTTCAGTACTTTCATGTAAAAAGTTACTTAATGAAAATCACCGGATCTTCTCAATGGGTCGCGTTTCCGGTGGTAGATTCTGCGAAGCACTGCTCTTGCTAGGGCCAGTGTTAGCAACACCTGCGGTTTGAGCCCCGAGAGCTCACCTACACGCTAGGGTAACGCTGACAATATAGCCTCTCAAGGCTATCAGCATAGCTAGGAAAAAAATTGTAATGAAAATAACGAATGGTATTTAAAAAAAAAACTTAATAGTCATTTATATAGTGGCTACAGACATTTTGAGTTTTTTTTTTTTTTTTAATAAATTCCCCTAAATACTTTACTGAGATAATCCTTTATTAAAAGGTTGTTATAATAAAGTCTAAATTTCGTAACATATTTTATCTAGGGTTATTGTGTGATAATAAGCTGATCGTAGCGTGTTAGTGGACGTCGTTGTTGTCGCCCCGGTCGGCGGTCCGGTTTTATTGGGACGCAGCTCTGGTCACTTCGGAATTTGCGCTATTTATTTATTGTACTGTAGCGCTCCCTGTGACATATGTTGCGGGTCATCGAGAAGAAAAGTCTTGAGGTGATATTTTATTTTGGCCATAATAAATATATTACTAAAATCACTTACTGGTGGTAGACGTCTTGTGATTCCGCAAGGGTAGGTACCACCGCCCTGCCTATTTCTGCCATGAAACCGTAATTCGTTTCGGTTTGAAAGGCGGGACAGCCGTTGTACTGTTAAAAGTGAGACCTTAGAACTCGAACTCGACTCTTAGAAGTTATAGATGTCTATGGGCTCCGGTTATCACTTAAAAGCAGGTGGGTCGTGAACTCGTCCACCCATCTAAGCTATAAACAGAAAAGAAAAAGAACTTAGTGGCTTCTGAGTATTTTAGTACAACAATAGTTCTTATTTTCATATACATGTATATGTATAAAGTCGTAATATTGAATTATGTTCACGTGTCTAGGTCTAATAGCAATCTAGCAATAAGATGCCCGACCAAATCTAGCCACGATGTTGTTGAACGGATACCGATATTTTTACTATTTACTACAGTATAGTTATATATTTAGTGCTCATATATAAACTCAGGCATGACGTGCATAATGAAATCTACTGAAAAATATGTACCATAATTTTCTTTTTTTTTACAGACTACTTCTAAACCAGTACCTTGTCTATTTGACATTGCCATTTGTTCTGAAAACATTCGTCGCGATTTAAATACGATTTTAAAGCAATATACAGCAACTCGTGAACATTCGTCCACTCAAATATAAAATATAATTAATTAAAATAATTAAAATTATACGTTAACGCTTTTCGTGTTAATTGTACATCGGAGTATATTAAACGGAGGAGAAGCCGAGTGGCGGCCAGCATTTGGTTTTTATACACCAATACTTTGTCGCATTCTTCCCGACTTTTGTATATTGGCTAGTGTAGAGATGAGAATGTAGTAGACAGAGCAATCTTATATTAATACAACTTTATGCAGGACAACTCGGGATGTCGCTGCTATGAAACTTAGTGGTCTGTGGTCAGCAGTGAATATTTATCGGCTGATGATGATAATTATCTTCTTCCACACTGTCTTATTATCTAACGAGATGTAGATGAAATAATGCATGTAAGATCATCCTGCTCATCAAAGTCAATTGGCCTGATACATCAGATACGCGATAGTCGTATCAAACGATTCAACATTACATGAAAGGGTTAACTACAGAATATATTTAACCATACATGTGTGAATTAAAGTGTCTAAGAAAAAAAATCTATCACGTGACAAATATGCAGACACTTCTAAGGTAACATTTTCTTTTCTCACTAATGCCTTTTTTTTACTTTTCTTAAGCATATTTAGTAACTCGTGAATTTAGAATGAAAACTCATTTTAGACCAATACAGTTTGTTTAATATACTTTTTGTAAACTAATTGTCAGATTGGCTCTGATTGTTATGCGTTTTAGATGCCTAAGACAGACGGCTGAACTGACGTGCCAATGACATATGGTGCGCTAAACATGGCGGATCTTTGGCCTCATTTGGCATTTACGTATATTCATGTTTCATTTTATGTACGCACTGAAATACTGTTGTATTGTTTTCCTGCGAGTTACAGTGCTGAGTGAGAAAGAAATAGATATATGTTTATGTGTGTGCCTTCAAAATGCGTGCTATTTATATAAGCAATTGTACGTATAGAACAATATGTCACGTCCCTACTATATAGGTCTATGGTTTTTGATGCCTAAGACAGACGGCTGAACTGACGTGCCAGTGACATATGGTGCGCTAAACATGGCGGATCTTTGGCACTGAAGTAGGAAACCTATGGAAATGAAACGTCAACAAAAAATTCGTGCCACTGTGACGTCATCTGGCCACAAAACATGGCGGTTTTAGTGCTGCCCAGAAGATTTTAATGTTAGTAGGTTTTATCGATAAACGTTCTTTGCTTATTTTATTTTAAATATTGTTGAGTATGAATGTATTTGTAGAATTTATACTTTAATAGGAATTAAGTATATTGTTATGTGCAAAGATGATGTGATTTAGATATTATGTGAAATCTAAGACGAGTTCGTGCTTCAAATTTTCCAAGTAAACGAAATGACGATTTTTAAAATTTGCTACACTGATTTTATAAAGTTGTCGTTTGCCGCAAAACATAAAGATATGATAAGATAAAATGCGTGCTATTTATATAAGCAATTGTACGTATAGAACAATATTTCGCGTCCCTACTATATAGGTTTTAGGTGGTTTTAGGCAGGATCACTGATTTGCACATTGACATTCCACGCATAGTTTCGCGCCTTGACGTAAAGAAAAAATAAACAAATGAAGGTCGTTCTATTTCTTATTAACTCTACACACTACTAGTACATTCCACCAAGACATGCTCGTCCGACTAATAAGCCGACTGTAGACCAATAAATCGTTACATAATGCCTTCTACTTCTGTTATTGATTCTACTAGCTCGAAGGGCTGTATGTTTACGAAGCGTAAAGGTACAACCGACTTACGTTTTCTGACGCCGGAAAACGTGTACCGTCAATTATTGAAACTAGTGGTCCCGCAGTAGTCGAAATTCGACTTTAATTAATTGAAATTTTATGTTTATACATTATTATAGTTCTATTGTCAAATACTTATTATACTTATATAATATATTCACAGATTTCGCCAAAACTACACTATACATAAATAATAATAAAGACAAACAATATTCATCTATTCTAAATTTAACCACAGACTTTAAACACTAACAAAAGTTTGACAATTGACAATAAACAAAGAGTATATTTATATATATGTGCTGTTTCAAATACATGGTAGTGTGTGTAATGTTTTCTTTGTTGATTTAATGTATCTCTTATGCATTATTTAAAAAAAAAATAAGCATTGTTCACTTCTTCTCTATATTCTCTATAAGTGTGGAAAATTTCATACTCCTCCGTCCGCGCAATTTTCGTAAAAAGGGATACAAAGTTTTTGCTTCACGTATTAATATATTTATATATATAAATGATTTTAAATGAAAAAATAAGGTACGTGTGAAATCTTGAATCAAACGCCCACTAACAGACACGCCGCATTCTACTAAACTGCGGAAGTACTTGCGTTTGGTACAAATGAAGCCAAGAATATCAGCATTCCATCTCTGCCCATCGGTGTCATAAAACACGACTATCTGATTCATCGAAGAATTGACATGAGCGTTTTGGCAATATTATGCTAGCGCACTACTAAATGTTAGGCATTTCTCTACGGGATAGGGTGCACACAGGGGTCCTGTAGACCGAATGGTGAGCAGTTGACGTCGCCCTACACACGTCATTACGGATCCTCCCGATCCATGGGAGGTGCCCGATTAATGGTGCTTTTAGGTACCCCAAGCACCGGTCACCGTCCTTGTCGAACCCGTCGGTTGCGAAGAAGAGCTCGACGAGCGAATTAACCCACAGACACAGCCCACCGAGTTTCTCGCCGGATTTTCTCAGTGGGTCGCGTTTCCGATCCGGTGGTAGATTCTGCGAAACACCGCTCTTGCTAGGGCCAGTTAGCACCACTACAGTTTGAGCCCCGTGAGCTCACCTACACATTAGGGTGAAGCTGATATAGCCTCTCAAGGCTATCAGCATAGGTAGGAGGAAAAAAAATCGACCTCATATCTCAAAGTCGTTGACGGAATCGACTTTGTGTCCATAGGCTCCGTTAACCACATTAGACCAGGTCGGCTTTGGACAACTAGAACTTAATAACACGAATGCCATGCAAATCTAATGGCACGCACGTTTGTATGCCTTCGTTAAATAAAAATAAAGTAACCAATAAACAACAATATTAAAAGTGTCGATTCAATGACAATAGTTCATTGCAAGCGACACCATTACCTTTCAGATACAAATGTGTATTGTCAATGTCCGAAACACGAATTAATGATGATATTATTCTGCACCCACGCCGCTTATAGCCGTAACGATATTCGCTCTATCGTTTCTGGTTTAGCTGTTTTGTGTTAACGCGTTGTTTTAATTGCTTTTTCCCGTGTTCAATGATGTTTTGCAAATACTTCTTGAATAAACACTTCAATTTACTTCATATAAAATGCTAATTATTACATCATTTAAGGCGATATCTACTTATCTATAACTACTAGAGGTCCCGCAGTAGTCGAAATTCGACTATAATTAATTGGAATTGTAAGTTTGTACACTATTATGATTGTATTTTATACTTCTATAAGCACAAATTTCGCCAAGACTACACTATAAAAATATTAACAAAGACAAACCATATTTAATCTCAATTTGACAACAGACGTCAAGAACAAAATTTGACAATAAATAGTATGCATGCGTGTGTGCGTCAAATACATGGTATGTGTGTGTAATGTTTTCTTTATTGATTTAATGTATCTTTTATGCATTATTTTAAAAAAATATTAGCATTGTGCACTTCTTCTCTATATTCTCTATAAGTGTGGAAAATTTCATACTCCTCCGTCCGCGCAATTTTCGTAAAAAGGGATACAATGTTTTTGCTTCACGTATTAATATATAGATACATACAATATATAAATACACACACTGCAAATTCATAGGTTTTTACCTCGATTTAAACGTTAAATGTGTTTTCAATCAATTTGTCCAATAAAAGGTAGGACCTCTTGTGATTCCGCGCGGGTAGGTACCACCACCCCGCCTGTTTCTGCCGTGAAGCAGTAATGCGTTTCGGTTTGAAGGGTGGGGCAGCCGTTGTAACTTACTTGAAGACCTTAGAACTTATATCTCAAGGTGGGTGGCGCATTTACGTTGTGGATGTCTATGGGCTTCAGTAACTACCTAACACCAGGTGGGCGTGAGCTCGTCCACCCATGTAAGCAATAAAAAAAAATGACAAAAAAACTAAACCGTGTTTCGGTTGCACATTATGAATTTCAACTTTCAAAATAAATAAAAATTGTTATCGCGTGCAATAAAGGGCTTTTTTATTATTTTTTATTTTATTAACTTGTAATAACTGTCGTAACCGATCAGTTCGTGTAGCATTCGCATATGCAATTATTCACCGGCGCCGTCGAAGGCACTATTAAACGTATGGGGCGGGAAAGGTCGATAAAACTACAAGGGTCTGCCCTCGGTAGCTGTTCAGCATCGCAGATGTCAGTCGAAGGGCTATTCCTGTTAATTTATATAGTTGCCTAATAGAAATAACGGGAACGAATTAAACAATGATTGGCGAGCATAGTTTCTCACCACGTAAATTAATATTGGAAGTATGCAAATGGCACAGTGCTTTTAAAAGAGTGCAGGTTCAATTCTTGTCGTCCCATATTTTATGTGGATTCAGATCGACAGTCGATGTAACTGTCTACTTGGTAAAGTAGGTTTTGGAATCCGTTGTCATCGAGAATTTCAAATAAGGACAACATTTTAATTACAACACAGGTTTGCTTCATGGCAGGAATAGGCAATACGCTAGTGTGAACCTTGACATCAGTGAGTACTCAATTGCTTGGATCAAGCCTTGTTGTAATGAGGGTAATTCTCCGCTTATTTCATTTTTACAATAATAATGACGAGACATTGGGTTAATACGCTTATAAATACAGCTCTTTTAAAAATAGCAAAAGCGAGATTAAGTTAATCAAATCTATAATAATATTACAAAACTGAAATGTTTGTTTGTTTGAACGCGTTAATCTCAGGAACTACTGGTCCGATTTGGAAAATTATTTCAGTGTTAGATAGCCCATTTATTGAGGAAGGCTATAGGCTATATAACATCACGCTAAGACCAATGCAAGCGGAGCACCAATAAAGAATGTTTCAAAATCGGGGTTTTTACCCTTTTGAGAGCTTCCACTACGTGCGCTGCGGAAACGGTTAAAGTTTCGCTAAAATAATGTATGAGAGAATTGTTCCCCTTTAAAAGATCTAAAAAAGTCTGCGATAGCATATATCTATATGTTAAGGTTGGCTCTCTATAACGTTTTTTATGCTAACCAAATTTGTTCCCCCCCTTGGTGGAGCGACCTTGTCGCGGTGGGGGGGCTTGCGGGGAAGGACCAAACACAACACGTCAATAACACCTGGCAGCCACAGGCATACCCTTCCCTTACCAACAGCTCCACGACCTGGAACTCAAAAGAGCTCCCTTGCAGAGGGACTTAGCGCCAGTCCCTCGGTCCGCAACCTGTCCCACCATGACAACGACCCCATTTCAGCGCTCATGGCAGTACGTCATTGGCTATGGACAGGCCGGAGGCTTGCCTTTACCGGCCGGCCACGACGAGGAAAAGTCTGTAAAACCCGAGAGAGAACTCGTAAAACCCTGTGGACACCTGGCGACCTCCACAGTATGTAGCCTCTCCCCCGGAATGGGCGTCACCCGAGGGAGCATATTTATATCGGCCTAACTCGTGGGAATTTTATGGATAGTGAAAATTTAAAAAACCCAACCCGTACTGATCTAATGACGACCTCTGCTGACGATAAAACTGACAACCGAACTGCTACCACGACGACTATGGCATTCTTAACGGACGATGAAGATATCTTCCATGATGTTTTCGATGAAAATTCATTTTTAGGAAACCCAATTTTAGATGCCATGAATCGCATAGTCTCACATGCAATGGCTATCTCTAAAAAGTTACCGGAAAACAAGAGCGTGACTAAATCAAATAAACTTGAAGCGATAAAACATGCAGACTCTATCAAAAAACTAGCAGAAATGCTTATCACAAACATTAAAGAAAACCCTGATAACCTATCAATCCCAATTCCAACTCCACAAACTCTTAATAAAGAAGCAATGGTAGCCATCCAAAATACAATAAAAACAACCTTGAAAGAATACACAAATATCAATCCTAATCAACTCAATCAAAAACAAACTTATGCAACCATAACCAATACTACAAATAAATCAAGTGAATTTCCTTCACTTAGAACGTCAGATAAACCCAAAAAATCTAACCCCGCTTTACTTGTAACAATCAATGGCTCCACCAGTAAAGAGGAATCTAGAAAGATTTGGAGAGAGGAAATTTCCTTCCGAAAAGAAAAATATTTACCCACAAAAATTTCGCCAATTAAAGACGACAAACTTAAAATAGAATTCGAAACAAACGAACAACTTAACAATACTATCCATTTAATAAAACAATCCAAAAGTAATAAATTATCTGCTGAAAAAATAAATAAATTACAACCTATGTTCATACTTAAAGGAATTCCTAAAACTGTAGACTCCAAAGATTTAACCACTCTACTTATAAATCAGAATAACTGTCTTGAACACCTTGACCCAAAAAATACAGAACCACACCTTAAGCTCTGCTTCTTAAGAAGCAACAAAAATAATAATTTATATAATGCTGTTTTCCGAGCCAGTCCGGAAATCTGGCAAAAGGTATTAGAAGCTGGACGAATTAACGTCGATCATTCCCGTGTCTATGCTGGAGAGCACGTGGCAATTCTTCATTGCTTTAAGTGCCTCGAGTATGGACACACCAAAAATAAATGCACTAGTGAGCAGCACAATTGCTCTCATTGTGCTTCAAGTCTGCATTCATATGAAAATTGCCCCCACAAAAGTGTTAAGTCAGTCGTTAAATGCTTCAGCTGCATCAAAAACAATACTAAATTCAACAAAAGTAACCCCATAAATCACTCAGCTACGTCCAACCAATGCCCCATAAAACAAGCCATTGCGGCTAGAACCATCAATAACACAGATTATGGAACCAAGTAGAACTAATAGAAGAATTAACACAATAAACTGTTTGCAGCTAAACTTCAATCGAAATCATAAAGTATTAAATGAAGTTATTGGTCATGATAAATTAAAAGAGATAGATATTATCTTTATAACTGAACCTTATACGGGCAAATATTTATATGCGAAGACTATACAAGGTTATACCCTATATCAAAATGTAAATAAAAAAGATAAAAAATCTAAATGCAAGACCGCTATTGCGATCAAATCTAACAAATTCAGTGCCACTCTAATTAATCCTACTACTACTGACAACCTCACGGTCATACAAGCCAGAGATCTCTCTGGCATGAATATATACTTATATTCGGTTTATATAGAACCCAAGATAGATGTAGATAACACTTTAAATAAATTAAAAGGATTTTTAAGTCTTAACCCAAACGCAATACATATAGTCACAGGGGATTTCAATGCATGGAACACAATGTGGGGTTCTAGGCATTGTAGTCGCCGCGGTGATGATATTGTCAATATCATTATTGATTATGATTTAATTTTAGTTAATACTGGCGATGAATGTACATATTCTACTGTGGCCAATAATGCTATTAGATCTTCGCATATAGATCTGACGATGATAAGCGACCACAGACACATCAGAATTACCGACTGGAAAATCAATCACGATATCACCACACTATCCGATCACAAATCAATAACTTTCACTATAAATCTGGACAAAAATAGACAACTCACAAAAAATCTTAAAAACTCCACATGGAGATATAATACTAGCAAACCCAACTTTTGGACAGCTGATAAGAGGCAAGAGTTTAAATTAGAATTAAATAGATATATAAGTCGGAATGAAATAAATAACATATTATGCATGAACAAAACACAATTAGATAATTATATAAATGAATTTATAAAAAGTATTAACAACACATGTCAAAAGACCTTACCGCGGTCTTCTGGTCGGCCATCGAAACCACACTGGTGGACTGACGAGTTGGAAATTTTGAAAAAGAAGGTCATACAGAATCATCACAAATTATCGAAAGCGACACGTCGCGGAAATCCTATAGAAGAGCTTATAAAAGAAAAATTAGAAATAAAAGAACATTATGCTAAAGCAATACAAGAAGCTTCAACAAAGAGCTTTAAAGAATTCTGCAATATGCAAGAGAAAGAGAATGTTTGGTCGGTTACGAATCGTATTATACGAACGAAACCAGTTGCGCAGCCTCCTTCTACACTCAAAAAATCGAATGGTGAGTACACGCGTGATGTGGATGAAGCAGCGCAATACTTTGTAAATGGACTTTTCCCCACTGACACAGAGGACAATGAAATTCAACGAAGTATACGCGCTAGAATGTACTTGCACCCGAATACGCAAAATGAACCACTTTTCAACACAACAGAGATTATTGAAACTCTTAAAACTTTCAATTCAAAGAAAGCGCCAGGATATGACGGCCTCACAGCGGACATATGTCTGGTTGCTACCGAATCATATCCAGAAATAGTAACAAATATCTTAAATCAGGCACTTGTTCTTGAATATTTCCCAAAACCTTGGAAAAGGGCAATAGCCAAAATCATTCCCAAACCAGGAAAAGAAACTTATGATACTTTAACATCTTTCCGACCGATCGGTCTGATACCAGTTTTCGGCAAGCTTTACGAAAAACTGTTGATAAATAGATTAAACCATCACATGTATACTAACCAGATTGATAACGAAAAACAGTACGGTTTTAAGCTTCAGAAATCGACAGTTATGGCTGTAAATAAAGCCATCAAGATTGTAAGAGAGGCCAAGGATGCTGGACAACAAGTGGCAATAGTGTCACTCGACATAAGAGGCGCATTCGACAATGCTTGGTGGCCATCAATATTTTGTCAGTTGAAACGAATCAAATGTCCCAGAAATATATATGGTATTCTCCTAAGTTACACAGAAGAGCGCGAAGTAGTGGTCAGGTTATCAGACGTTGAATCCACAAGAGCAATGTCACGAGGCTGCATTCAAGGATCTGTCTGTGGCCCACCTATGTGGAATCTCATAATGGATGATTTGTTATCAATCCCCTTACCAGACGAGACATATTTACAAGCATATGCTGATGATGTGCTTCTAATCTCAGCTCATAAAAATATTCAATCCCTAGAGGATAATATCAATAGAACTATCAATAAAATTCTGGAATGGGGAAATGTCAATAAGTTAACCTTTAGTCCCGAAAAAACACAACTGATTGCGTTTACAAATAAAGCAAAAAATATACAGATCCAATTGAATGACAAATATCTCAAGCATGTAAATAATATTAAATATCTTGGCATAAATATAGATTCAAAATTAACCTTTACTAATCATGTAAAATACATAATTGACAAAACCAAAAAGCTTTTTAATAAACTAAAGATATATGTTCGTCCCACCTGGGGAATTCATCCTGAAAATGTTAGAACCATTTACCAACAGGTCATTGTACCGATCTTGTCATATGGAGCGTCCATCTGGGAACCAGCTTTAAAAAACAAATACATACAAAAACAACTCTTATCACATCAGAGAAGGTTTTGTATTAAAATTATTCGCAGTTTTCGTACCATTAATACACCACTTTCAATAGTCTTATCCCAGCTTCCACCACTTCCCATGCAAATTAAAACCATAGCAAACAATGAAAAAACTAAACTAAATGAATCTTCTCCGTATCTACCAGATGATATAACCTTAGAAACCCCTGCACATCCTAGAATGAGATTACACCCTGTTAACCGAAAGCCTGTTAAACACTACATAGCTAATGACCAAAACGAACTTGAAGAAGTATTCTTACGACATACAGAAATTATATACTACCTGTATACAGATGGCAGCAAGTCTGATGATAATGTCGGTGCTGCTGTTGTGATACAGGATTCGCAAAATATAATTCATAAAAAATTTATTAAACTGCACAGCTCATGTTCAGTCTACCAAGCTGAGCAATTGGCAATAGCTACAGCTTGCAAGTGGGTAAGAGATCAACGAGTAAGTGCATTCGTTGTCACTGACTCACTTTCCACATTACAAGGCTTATGCAATAGCAACACATTTAATCCACATGCAGTTATGACTCTAAAATGCATCCACGAAATAGAAAGGAATGGACAACAAATTAAATTCGTATGGGTAAAAGCTCACAATGACATACCTGGTAATGAGCTGGCGGATATAACAGCAAAAGAGGCTGCTGGATCACCAACAAATACTAATTATGCCAAATTCCCAATAAGCTTTGTAAAAGAAATAAATCAAAAGTCACTTACTAAAGAAATTACTAATCTGTATAATGAAGTAGATAATTGTAAATACACCAAGCAGATATTTCCAGATTATACATCCTTAAAGAAATTTATAGATAAAGTTCCACCAAATTTCGCTGTAACACAATTTCTCTCAGGACATGGTTACCATAAAGCATACTTACACAGATTTCGTATAACACAAGACCCTTTTTGTCCCTGCGATTCAAACACCATACAAACGATGGAACATTTATTATATCATTGTCCAAAATATTTTAATACAAGGTATGAATTTGAGACTATATGTCGAATAAATAACATAGACTTTAAAGATTGCAATGAAATTACAAAAAAAGAGGAAACATTGAATAAATTTATGATACATTTAAATGAAATTATTTATAGCCTCAAAAAATTTAATAACACTTAAATATAATTTAATGCACTGTGTTTTACATTTCTATTTACACTTTTACAAAACATTATATTAACCACTTACAAATTTACATGACATCTTAGTTTCGTTCATTTACATATAAAGTTATATATTATATTTATATACTTTCTACTCAAAACCCCCCTTAAATTATTTTACCTCTCATAATAATTATATTCTAATATTTAAATACCTGTGCATCTTGTTAAATTTCGAAGTAGTCAATAGCGTCGAAATTTAATAAAAGTATCTATTAGCTTTAACAAAAAAAAAAAAAAAAAACCAAATTTGTTCTAAAACAAAGCATTATTTGTTAAGGTGTTTTTATAAAGTTGATATTCTACGTAAATGAAGAGGCGGGTAAAATTTATAGTTCTGCCAAACTAACTATTCCACGCGCTCAAAGTCGCGGGCAAGAGCTAGTAATAAAATAACTGGTTTGTAAGCCAATGAACATAAAACTCAGCGGTTTTTCTCAGTTTTGAAGTGATGTTCCTACGTTAATGAGCCGTTATACCAGATCGTTTCCGCTATGATACATGCGAAAGAAAAGATATATTTTTAGATACATTAGTACATTGTGATATCAGTTGTACCTGGATTTAAAACACACAACATTTTTCCCTTATTAAAGATACTGTCATATTTGCCGTACATCATGTTACAAATGTTTGGTAATAATATTAAAAATAATAATAATAGTGCACAATCGAAAATTACTCTCTTTAAAATTACAACGTAGAGCCATTTATTCACATAATGTGTCTACAACTCAAAAAAAAAACAAGATTATCCGTTAAAAATCAAAGATATACTTAAATTAATACAAAGCAAAAACCGTTATATACTATCTAGTTTTAATACTGTTCCTTATTTAATCGTTTACTTTAGAGTAAGTAAGAGCCTTGGTTGATGAGGCTGCATTTTCATTGGCTAAAACTGGCCCCGTGATGCGACTCAACTTGGCGATCTTCAGCGACCCTTGAGCTTTGTATCAAGGATTGTTCCTTGATACAAAGCTCAAGGGTCAGGTACCACCACCCCGCCTATTTCAGCCGTGAAGCAGTAGTGCGTTTCGGTTTGAAGGGTGGTGCAGCCGTTGTAACTATACTGAGACCTTAGAACTTATATCTCAAGGTGGGTGGCGCATTTACGTTGTAGATGTCTATGGGTTCCAGTAACCATTTAACATCAGGTGGGCTGTGAGCTCGTCCACACAAGTAAGCAATAAAAAAAATTAAAACAAAAGAGATATATTCCGTGTAACAAACACTTTTGCGACATATTGTAAGTTTAGTATGTCAAATCGAGATACCGAAAAAAAAACAGTACACTCGTGTAGGTGATCTCGCGGTAAATTAAAAACGCCGCGGGCCGATCGGGTAATGTTCCTTCCACCTTCGTTATAAAAGCGATAGCTGTGCAAATGGCACAGTGCTTTTAAAAGAGTGCAGGTTCAATTCTTGTCGTCCCATATTTTATGTGGATTCAGATCGACAGTCGATGTAACTGTCTACTTGGTAAAGTAGGTTTTGGAATCCGTTGTCATCGAGAATTTCAAATAAGGACAACATTTTAATTACAACACAGGTTTGCTTCATGGCAGGAATAGGCAATACGCTAGTGTGAACCTTGACATCAGTGAGTACTCAATTGCTTGGATCAAGCCTTGTTTACGTTAAAAGACCGATGTTAGGCGTCGAGGCCTAAAGGATAAGACGTCCCGGTGCATTCGTATCTAGCGATGCACCGGTGTTCGAATCCCGCAGGCGGGTACCAGTTTTACTAATGAAATACGTACTTAACAAATGTTCACGATTGACTTCCACGGTGAAGGAATAACATCGTGTAATAAAAATCAAACCCGCAAAATTATAATTTGCGTTAGGGACTTCTTGTGAGTCCGCACGGGTAGGTACCACCACCCTGCCTATTTCTGCCGTGAAGCAGTAATGCGTTTCGGTTTGAAGGGTGGGGCAGCCGTTGTGGATGTCTATGGGCTCCAGTAACCACTTAACACGAGGTGGGCTGTGAGCTCATACGCACATCTAAGCAATAAAAAAAGGCACGACCCTTGACATGTAAATGGTTAAAGTACTTGCTAAGGTATGTGTAATGAATCGAATAATAAATATTTTTTGTAGATTTATTATTCATAACACAAAGGAAAGAGTGAAGCTACAGAATTTTCATAAACCGCGTCGCTCGGTTGCCTAGAATAAATTCAGGTTCGCCATTTTGTCCGCCATAATGAATGTTAAGATTAAGATTTGTGCGCCGCAGGATTGTTCTTTTGTTTGCATTGTCGCTCTACCTGGCCGTGTACGGTTGACAGAACATTGATCCGAGTTTTACAACACGGACTTATTTTTGTAATAATTAATTTGCATTTAAAATCCGTTCGATTAGCCAAAGGGATTTGCATAGAAAAGTCTGTCAGGTGGTAAACAGTATTCTATTTATCTCAAGCTTTTTTTATCTACTGCTTCCTCAACAACAGTCACTTCTATAGTCACTGTTATAGCTACTATTATGATGGATATTTACATGATGTTTAAACTGGGTCGGACGGAAGACAGCTCCTGTAGGTCAATGAACTAAAAAATACCATCCTTAATTAGGATACTAAGTTCTGCACGATTATCTGTTATTTTGATGAATTCAGAACCCGCAATGGAAAGTGAGATACGTGTTTCAAAAAACACAAGTAAACAATTTTCTAAAAGCTGAAATATTCTGATACGTGAAATATATAATATTATTCTTTACACTAATAGTTATGATAGATATTCTAATTAAAAAAGACTTTCTCTGGAGCTTCACTATGACTTGCCAGGCTAATATGAGTCTTACATACTCACAACAGTGTTGTTTTTTATTGAGCGTCGAGAGTTGATGTGAAATATCAACAAAGACTAGCAAAGTACCTATATAATAAGCTATCCCAAGCATTGGTTAAAATGTTATGGTATTTTACTGGCGGTAGGACCTCTTGTGAATCCGCACGGGTTGGTACCACCACCCTACCTATTTCTGCCGTGAAGCATTAATGCGTTTCAATTTGAAGGGGCAGCCGTTGTAACTATACTGAGACCTTAGAACTCATATGTCAAGGTGGGTGGCGGCATTTACGTTGTAGATGTCTATGGGCTCCGGTAACCACTTAACACCAGGTGAGCTGTGATCTCGTCCACACATATAGGCGATAAAAAATATTTGGAAAAATACTAATTTCAGTAAACGTAAATTTTAATAATTTGTTTTGCTAGCTGTACAGCCCGCGGCCCCGGGCGGGCCACAGTAATGCACGTGGGACATAGCTCTCGGTCGCACCGTCCCACACTTGCGACTAAACTTTTCATTGTACAAACTTTGCATTCCGGAGTTACGATTTTTTCGTAGCGATTTCACAAAATGGATACGTATTATACAAGTGTTTTCAAATTATTGGTATTTTATGGTGGTTCGTAATCAAAGTTTTAAGTAAAAATGTTCAAACATATCATTATCGATATTTGATATCGATAACTGGCGCAGCCGCAGTTAGAAGTGGGAATTAGAACTCATGATTCAGGGTGGAGGCTGCATGTAGATTTTTTAAGTTACATAAGCTCGGGTAACCATAAGCAATAATAAAACAACAATAAATTCAGCACTCCAGAAAGTCGGAAGAGATCTGATTACCGGAGATCATGTTCATCCAAAACAGAATGCCGTCACCCACTTTGGGATATGCAGTCTAAGTTTTAAATAATATGTAATATTACTTAGACAATGGTTATTCAAAATGAAACGCATTTTCGCGGCAGATTTCCATTTCCGCCCATTTGGGCAAAATTGTGACTTCTACCCATGCGGGCTCACAAGACCACCAGTAATTACGAAAATTAAATGCTTTCACACCATTTTTTACACAAATTTTCCTCCAATGTGGATGGCATTAGTAAACATGTGTTAAGTGAGTATTTCATTAGAAACATTTACACGTGTTGATTCGATAACCTTTAAAACAACATTCGATGGCAGTAAACCGGAAATTTTTACTTTAGACCACGTCCGGGCTTCATATAAGATGAAACCAGCCTAATCTAATTAAAATAAAAAAATTAAAAATAACACAAATAGCCCATTCTAATTAAAATAAAAAATTAAAAAATAACCACAAAAAGCCAGCTTTAATTGAATTCCAAATTTAAGAAATACCACAACGAATTTTAAAAAAAACGACTATTCAAAGAATACAGTTTTAATAAAATAGCTAAAGATTTGCAAGTAAACAAGGTATCACCCTAATCATCATTAATACAATTTCTATCAAAATCGTCCTCAGCATCCAATCATAACGCCCGGTATCACTGGGGGACCCACAATAATAATTACAAGTTATGACCATAAAGTAGACCCGTTATTTTTATATCTCCCATAAAATGTTGCGGTACGTAATGATCTTATTGATGGATCTGTCTAATTTGGCTTACCGGCTTCTTGTTGTTATGGATGTGTCGGACTTTACGATTGTCGTAATTTTTGTGTGGTTGAAACAGGCAATGAATGTGAGGAAGCTTGATTAATCTCATGTACACGAATCCTTTTATGATTACGATTACAATTAAGAAATATAGAAATTACCGATTAAACGGAATTCTATTACAGTGCATTATTGAGATGGTATTTGGTTGTAAAATTAATTATAATTCAAATATCTTGAGAAATAAAAAGAATAAAAAATATGCCATAAAACTACATCATTTTTAGAATAGGTCTAACAGTAGGTAGTATCGTAAATGACAGTGGACCGTATGAGGCGTTCTTAAGCGAAACTACCAATTGGTGATGAAAAACAATTTTGTTTTTATTGTTCGATAATTTTTCTTCATATTAGTATCATTATAATAAAGTATTATACTTGCGATTAAGAGTCCCCAAGCAATACCTCCATCTAAAAAGAAAGTAAGATCACTAATTGATTTAGATAAATTTCTTCTATAACCATTGTATGGAAATCAAGTATACATAAGTAAACTTAGAGTTTCAAATCTTGGGAAACTGTTGCTCAAAATTTGAATTCGAATTCAGCTTTATATCGTCCTTTATTAAAATAACCTGCTTCTTTATCTAACAAAATGATTAAGTATTTCTGTTTGAAAGCAAAGCAGCATTACCGAAATATATTAATAAGGTGGTGGTCTCAAGGTGGATGCTGGTGTGCTCTTTTGTTTTTGATTTGGGTGCTCGTAGGACTCCTAAAAACTAATATAGATCTAATTTAACCACCCTTATAATTCCATTTCTTTGTTCATATCAAATATTCGGCATAAGCTTGATGAATTTTCTTGGACATCTGATCTCCAAGGAGTGAGTTTCCTAAGCCAATCTAAAAATCTAGAATACTGATATCAAGGAGCCTAAATCTAAATTGACTACGATATTGGCCAGATTCACTTTATGGTCTTACAACATTGCGTTTGTCCTCTTTATTTTAGTTTATAAATTTACAGGTTTTCAACACAGGATTTTAATTGAAAATACTCAACCGGTTAATAGTTTTTTTTACGCACACAGAAGTTAAGTAGCGTGTTCAATAACATTCAGGCAGTAGTCGGGGGTATTATCGGATTGCAAAGGACGACCAATAAGGCGAACGTGGTCCGTCTTTATGGGGCAACAACTAGCCCGCCTGCTATTAGGCGATCGCTATTAGCTTTTCGTACTGGGATCATAGAAAACAGGATGTGGTAGTGCAGTCTTTTCAGATTATTTCGCTAAGCGTAATATGTCAATCGAAGATTACAATATTATTATGATAGCAACAGATTTAGTCTATCAGTTTATTTTTAATATATTTCGTGGTTGATCACATAACCAGAGTATTTTTCACTTCTTCTCTTTGTGAAAGTTGGATTAACAGTAGAAAGCTAGTATCAATAAATTG
Source organism: Bombyx mandarina (assembly GCF_030267445.1). Classification (NCBI taxonomy): domain Eukaryota; kingdom Metazoa; phylum Arthropoda; class Insecta; order Lepidoptera; family Bombycidae; genus Bombyx; species Bombyx mandarina. The sequence goes on along the minus strand of NC_143222.1, from coordinate 13,151,050 downwards.
TATTTTGCTACTAACCAAACTTTTTTTCTCATGGCAACAATAATAATTGATCGGCAGCCCATGTCCACTATGGTAATAATTCAGCGCAGACAGTTTCTGCTGTACATGTGCATGTGGTCTGCTGATATTCATAAGACATAACAATAATAATAAGCCTTTTTATTTCTGGTTTTACAATCTTTAAATGGATTATAACATTACATTAAACAATGAGTTTTGTTAAGCTAGCTTAAATTGTGTTAGTAATATAAGTAAGAGTACATATTTAAAAATATATAAATTAACAAGAAATCCCGGTGTGGGTAAAGGCCTCCTCCAAAGATGCCCATTTTTGTCTGTCTTGTGCTATGAAGTGCCAGTTTATTCTTCCCAGTGGCCTAAGGGTATCCCCTTCTCTCTCTTGCCTAGTGGTCCTTTCCACTGCGTCACTCGTTTGGTCCAGCTTCATAAGACATCCTCCTCCACGCGTCGTATTCCTCAGTGCTGAGGGTCGTGACCTTTACGGAGCACTTTTGTAAGGACTATGTTCCTCCATTCACTCCTGTCCTCCGCGGAGTGGATAGTAACATTGAAGCTGGATTCCAAAGTCGTCTTAATCTGATAATCTCATAAGACATAACAAAATAAAAATACCACATCCAAACCTGAGATCAATACTCTTCGTTTGTCGTTAACAATCGGCGTATCTTCGTGCACGTAAACAGCGGACGGCGATCGTAAAACTGAATGCGTCCGAATGTAACCCGCAGACAATTTGCGGAACGTAACGTATCGATCAATGTACGTACATTGTTACATTCTAAATGTTTACTTCTGGTAATGGAATGTTCTAATCGTTATTACGAGTGTTCGGGGTAAAAGTAAACGAGATAGTAGAGATGTAGGCTCGAATTTATCTAATTTAGCTGGCGAACGCGGCCAGAAGAAATCGGTTTGTATAGTAAAAGTTGTGGTATTTCTGACATATGGGAAGCTAAAATTAGTCCAGACAGCAACAGTACTTACTGGACATATCTTTAGTCAGTTCTCAGTAAAGTAGGTTTTATTGCATAGACAGCTTTCAGCTCTCTTGGTGTTTTATGGTTACTGGAACCCATAGATATCTTAATGTGAATGCCATAACCCACCTTAGCACATGAGACCTAAATCTCAATTAGATTACATAGTGACTGTCACAGCCTATGAATCCAGTTGGTTAGTCTTTTTTATTGCTAATGTAGGACAAGCATACGATCAATCTGATGATCAGTGAAGAAGAACGTGTCATAGCGATCGGAAAACAACGTAGAGGGGAGTTTATTCCAAAGCCGGAGGATACGTGGCCATAAAAGTTGTGTGAAGACGCACTATTACTGAACTCTGCTGTGATGGTAGACTGTGTGATCATAAAAGCGAAATAATGATGAATTATCTCAAACAATTCTTCAGAGTACTCCTCAGAATACGGCACAAAACATAAAGAGAACCGTAGTCCCTCCGTAGATCCAGATATTCCAAACTAACGACCACAGAATAATCGATAATTTAAATCATTGCTGTGCGGTAGAATACCTACCTGTGCGGACTTAGCAGTAGTTCCATCAGCAGTTTCTTGGCGTTTATTTTCGTTTTTTTTCCTGCCTAAGCTTATGGCCTTGAGAGGCCATTTCAGCGTAACTCTAACAAGTAGGTTAGCTCAAGGGCTCAAACCTGATGACGTTGCTAACACTAGCCCTAGCAAGAGCAGTGCTTCACAGAATCTACCACCGAATCGGAAACGCGACACACTGAGAAGATCCGGCGAGAAACTCAGAGGGCTGTGTCTGTGGGTTAATTTACTCGCCGAGACCTTCGTCGGAAGCGACGGGTTCGACGAGAATGATGGCTGTTGTCTGAGGTACCTGAAAGCAGTGTTAGTCGATCGTTTATTCTCAGTGGAGAAACTGCACATCAAATCTTTGATAATGTATAAAACGTTTTGGATTTAAATTGAGTTGTCCATGTTTCCCACACGGTATCTCACTAACTTCTTTAATCTAGGAGGCTGTGAGGCAATGTGACCAACTTAAAAGATCACACCTTTAAAGTTTGGACAATCAAGTCTTAGTGGAGCGCCCAGAAGTCAGTGCGAGGACTCACAAAAGGCGCAATGTTGTAATGGTCAATGTTCCGAAATTCTAAGCAACTAACGTTTTTTTCTTTCCATAAAACTGATCTTCGATCGATCTTCTAGAGCAGAAATACGCAGAATGGTGGCATTTACCCATTCTGATTAACAATAAACAATACAAAATAGTTGTGGTAGTAAATAGTATCGTAGATAGATACCCAAATTTGTATATTTTGCGAACTAAATTTTATGATCAAACTACGCAATACTGGTAAAATTAGTACTTACATGGACATGTTGGTACTTGCTCCCAGAGCTTGAATCACAGCACAGATATATCTTTGATACCGATATACGAGGCGTCTCCCAGTGAGGCCACGTACGTATCGATTGACACGAAGCATACATAACTCAAAGCTGGACTCGAACTCCATTAAATTTAGGCCCAAAAGAGAGGACCTCTAACATTTTTGCGTCCGTCGTATGAATATTAATTGGACGAATATTTTGTTAATCTTAAACAAAATTGTGATAATATGCGCGGCGGTTTCTTGACGGAGTTACCGTCCTTAATTTATGCCGTCTCACGAACTATGGCATTTTAACTCCTTCTTAGATGGACGGCTTGAAGACGAAGCTACATAACTGAGAAATTTTCAAAAGAACTAATATTAAATTTGAGAATTCGTATTGTGGACCAAACGATGTACCGAAGACTGCAAACCGTGTTGTCTTGCCTACTTGTAGCAGTAGCCAGTAATACGTTTCATTTCCAAGGATAACAGAGCCAATATACAATATTATTTCGACTGCGACCTCAAGACGGATACCAATATTCACTTTGTGATTTCTATGGGCTTCAGCAACCAGTTTATAGTAGGTTTATTATCCTACCTATGCCGATAGCCTTGAGAGGCTATTTCAGTTTCGCCCTAACGCGTAGGTGAGCTCACGGGGCTCAAACCCAGAGTGTTGCTGGTCCTAGCAAGAGCAGTGCTTCGCAGAATCTACCACCGGATCGGAATCGCGACCCACTGAGAAAATACGGCGAGGAACTCAGTGGGCTGTGCCTATGAGACTTATAGTAGGAGGACACTCATGTTCTAAGAAAAGAAAAAATCTTGCCGTTGCATTCGCAATTTCTGCCTTCAATAGAACTTTAAGAAGTCAATTTTTACAGTGCCTGAATGATTTTCTCATGTCTTCATGAATCAAGGTTACAGAGTCAATATTTTGGGCCACTTGAAAGTAGGTGTACTTTTGGATGTGTTAGTAGTAGTATATTTGTATGTAGAAATATGCGCTTTATTTAAAGAACACCATAACAAAAAAAATTATCGGAAAGCAAGATGAGGAAAGTGAGTACTTAAGTCGAAAAGTGATTTTCCGACTTATTCTGCTTCTACATTGGCAGCTTAGTGGCGATCCGGTTAAACCGAAGCCAAAAAGTGTAGAGTCACGCCTCAACCACCCCCGCCCCTGCCCCCCAGCCGGCTAACTTCATAAGACTATGAATTTAAATACGTTAGCCGATGTCAAAGGGATGTTGCATCCGTTTGAAACATTAAAATGGCGCTCGAAAAATCGACTTTCACATATTGAAAAATATAACTTTATTATTAACGTCAACAAGGAAACCAGCTCATGACCGATGCTAATTGCTTACTAAGTCCTTATATGCCACAAATACAATATTTATCTACAGGCTAAATCAAAATTTTGGTCTTATGTAGCTGCTTTCCCGTCGACAGACTTATTTTACTGGTGGTAGGACCTCTTGTGAGTCCGCGCGGGCAGGTACCATCACCCTGCCTATTTCTGCCGTGGAGCAGTAATTCGTTTCGGTTTGAAGGGTGGGGCAGCCGTTGTAACTTACTTGAGACCTTAGAACTTATATCTCAAGGTGGGTGGCGCATTTACGTTGTGGTTGTACATGGGCTCCAGTAACTACTTAACACCAGGTGGGCTGTGAGCTCGTCCATCCATCTAAGCAATAAAAAAAGACTTATATAGGCATGATGATCTTGACAACTATTATCTCGCGCTGGGTAATAAATTTCACTATTTACTGTCCAAGGTCTCTCATAAAGTACTTGGGTTGAGATGAGCCTCAATAACAACGCGTCTTCTTCCAAACTTGTGTCCATATGACGTCCACAAGGAAGGAATGACACCAAGACGGAAAAAAACTTTAAAATATCAGCCTTCTATATCAGCCGCGACGCAATCTTCAGCCGTGAACTGCCTTAGCTCGAGTCGACTGACCCCCAAGCTTGGTGGTACCTACCCATGTGGCTCACAGCATGCCCTACCATTAGTTCCCAATATTTCCCATCTGAATGTTGTTGTTGTTTGAATGTTGTTGAATGAAAACATTCATGTAAAATTTATAAATAAAATTGCGAAAACAAACCCAACAAAACCCAGTCGTTAACATTATCAACACGGCTCCATCAAAATGCCAGGGCCGATAAACTATCGATGGCCATTGTCTCGGGTTCGAATCCCGACCTTTGTCTGGTCAATTGCCCGGAAAATCGTCTAACCAACCGGAAAATACATCCGGGCCCTTTCTGCTAATACGGCTGTGAAAAACGGTTTTCTTCAAGTTACAACACGTAAATGTGAAGTTCGGTACTTTTTATTGACCAAAAAGGACACTACTCGGTTTTATGGGCTAATATTTTATATTTATTATCCACTGTGTTTTCCGGCCACGCTGCGCTGTCCTAATCGCTACAGAACCACCGTGCTAGCAATATTTCCTGAAATGCAAACATAGGCTATGACGAAAAAGAAACTACACACACAAATTTAGCTTTTTTTAATTGCTTGGATGGGTGGAAAAGCTCACGGCCCACCTAGTGTTAAGTTGTTACCGGAGCCCATAGATATCTACAACGTAAATGCCGCCACCCACCTTAAAATATGAGTTCTAAGGTCTCAGTGTAGTTACAACGGCAACCCTTCAAACAGAAATGCATTACTGCTTCACGGCAGAAATGGGCGGGGTGATGGTATCTACCCGTGCGGACTCACAAGCGGTCCTACCACCAGTTTTTCGGATTAAGACTTTATCTTGTATAAAATTCAATATAAACTGATGATGGTATATATAATATGTCCTGTTATAAAAATATATAAAAATCCAGTATAAAAATCAATGTTTCAAGTCCGAACTATTAGTGTTCACTATAAGAATAAGGACAACATTAAAATAAAGTGTTATTCGTCTCATTTATCTATCAATAACTTACTCCCTTTTACCTTTATACCGAAAAACGAAAGAAATAGAGTGACTTGAAAACTCGGAGTCCGGATTTTGTATTTCAATCTCTACTTGTATTTCGATGAAGGCATACATTAGTACAAAGTTCTAATGCGTTTATTATTAGGCAATGGGTAATGGGATAGAAACGTTCAATTATATTTTTGTTTCAATGAGGCAATTTGGTAAGTAGCCTCGCTGCCTACATTTTATTAATGGACTTAGTGGATTAGATAAAAGTAATTCATCTATTGAGTGACTCTCAAAATTCTTGTGTCAGTTTAATAAACATAGTGATTGACAATGGCAACCATGAGACAAGACGCCACAGCGCCAATGCCACGATTTAAAATTCTGCCTGAATTCTGAATACACTCCTATCCATCCTACTAAGCCCCAATTCAATAACAAAAACACTAAATACAGAACGAGCAAATTAAGAACGAGAGAGAGAGATAATTAAAAAATGAACGAAAAAAAAAAACCGAAAAAAATATATCTCGTCGACTATTCGGAACGCGGCGCGGCTATCGGTCTTTATCTTGTCCCCGGAGAAAAAATTACGGGCGCCCAGGACAAGTTCCTGACCATAAATTCATTAGACAGCGCTGACATTTTTTTAAACTCACGTCGGAGTCGGCCATCGCAGATATAGAAATGGCTCCCGAAATATTTCATTTGGACTGTATACGCGCCTTCGAGTACATAGCTTTGGAGCCTGTGTACTTAGTCCCGAAACGTTAGCTTTAGGTCAACGAAATTTGGCTGTAAAAGTGGCAATGGGCTGGCCATATTAGTCGGACAACCGATAACCGTTGGGGTAAGCGCGTTCTTGAGTGGATACCGCGAATTAGAAAACGCAGTGCAGGACGCACTTAGGCTCGGTGGAGTGGTTATCTGTGCAGGGTGGCTGGCAGGAGCTGGATGAGAGAAGCCGAGGTTGCACTCAGTGGCAAGCAATTGGAGAGGCCAGCAATGGACTGCTATAGACTGATGATGATGTACGAAATTTAAAACTGTCTCTTCTTCAACTATTTAAAGAATAAGATGCCCGGTGTACTCTTATCAAGCCATATTATTCTACCTGCGTATAAATCCCGCAGGCAGATATCAATTTTTCTAATGATGCAAATACCTAACACTCCATGAAGACCAATGGCTTCCACAAAGATGGAATATTACAAAAATGTTTGCGTAATTACTGATGGTAAAACGTGTTGAAATCCCACACTGTAAGGTATCACTATCCTGCCTATTTTTGCCGTAAAGCAGTCATACGTTCCGGTTTGATGGACGGTATGGCTATTTTTACTAGACAGTTAAGAATTATACCTCACTTCGTCTTTTCGCATTAAAAGTGTACAATTTCCAAAAATATTCGAAATTGAGTTAATATGCGGAATCATTTGGTATCGCCAGTATTTCTTTCATAAATACGGTCATAGTTTAGTTTTAGTTTTTTTTTTATTTAGTTTACCTATGTTTTGACTACTATTAACAAAATTAATACATAATTTTATCTTACTTTAAAAGACAGATACATAATGTAACTGGTAAAGAATAAAAAATAAATGTTGCAAAGATGATTAATATTAAAAATATCACATGTTAAACCTTTAAAACGCTCTCCTGTAAAATTAGTAAGTTTTGAGATTATACAGTTTTAATGCGAGAAGACGACTTATTAAAGTAAGTGGTGGCATATACACAGTGATTCCTACGAGCTCTGGTGGCCATTGGCATCTTTAGCATCAAAAATAGGTTGCATATCCTGCATTCTCTTCTATTATTTACTAGCTCTGCACAGGATTCAGCGGAGATGAGGAACCGGCTAAAAACTCTGCACTGTATCATAATTTATTTATCCCTGTGACCTTCCGCGCCAGCCCACCCCCTCTTAACATAATACATTTAAAAAAGTAGCCACTCGACTCCCCCCCATATATTTATTACTCGTTAGCAATATGGCCGCTTGTATTTTATCTGTTACGTTGTTTAATGTCTTTTTTTGGCCGGGTAATTAAAAATATTATAGGTAATTATTACCACTGTAGACCATTTGCTCTGTTTATTTGGACTCCTAATCGTTCCGTGTTTACATTAATTAGCGATACTTTAGAGTGTTCCCGGTTTTATTGCACGAATAAATTACTGGAGAATTGTATATTGCTTTTTTTTCTTCTTCATAATGTTTTAATTTTTTCTGGTCACATTTCGTTCGTCTCTGCTGATCGGGTTTGGATCGGTTATGCGACTTTCAATAACATTAAGCAGGAATAAACCGGGAATTTAGAAACATTTGATAGGGCATGCACATTTATTAATATTTCAACAATTATTACTGTATTACTTGTTAAATTTGAATTTCAAAGTATGTTTTCATTAGGTATTTTTTATCATTATTGTATTCCATCTTCGAACCGATGAATTGCCAATGTTATGTACGCCATTATTGTCACATGCATCAGACCATAAATTAATTAGTTTAAGTATTTTCAATGTTAAATGATTATTTATTTTATTTTTTTATTTATCTACACACAAAAAAGAAGACATAGTACAGAGTAATAAGAAAATTATGTACAAAGGCACTGCTTATTCCTTTAAGAAATCTCTTCCGGCAGACCTGCGAGAGGCTTATGAGAATAATAATTAAAAGTGATGTTTGTGATGTGGCAGTAATTTTTTTAAATAAATAAATAAATTCTGTACCTCAGAGGCATACAACATTAAGAGCCTAAAGTCAAATTTTACAGGAGAGGCAAAAATGCGCGTAGAGAAATTTTGAATGTAATTTTGAGAGAGTTATAATAGGGGCAGAGTAATTAACTTAGCTGTATTTTTTATAATAAATAGAGGGAAGTATCATGAAATACTTCATAATTACGATAAATCTATCTATTATCTTTTTTTATGGACTTGAGGCTATAGACCTTTAAAAAAAAATGTATTTCTTAGAGGTATACAATATTATAAGGTAATCCAAATGTATATGTAGACTTCTTAAAAGATTTTGAACTATGTGCAGATAAATTTTGTGATAATCTACACCATAAAAGTTTGTTAGATAAAATGTATAAAAAAATTGTAAATATATTAAGTAATGCTGCCTGTAATAGTAAAGCACCGGGAGGTATTATAGGAAAAAATAGAGGTATAAAGGGTTGGAATAAACATGTAAAAGAATTTCATAAACAAGCTAGAATTAAGTTTAAATTATGGATGTGGTATGGGCAACCCAGCTGTGGCCCTATTTTCGAGGACATGAGAATAGCTCGTAAAATCTTTAAATCTAGATTAAAATGGTGCATTAAAAACCAAGAAAAAATTGAAATGGACATTTTGGCTTCTCTTCATTCAAAAAAAAATTTCTCATCATTTTGGAAGAGTACTAAAAAATTTGATAAATCACTAAGTCTTCCAGTTAGCGTGGAGGGTGAGAGTGACTACATTGGAATAGCAAATATATTTAAAGATCATTTTAAAGTAATTTCTCCATTTTAATGGAATGTCTTTAGACAGCATCGTTGAGGAATGGTGCTGAGTTCTGTCAATCAGGTTTGCCAGTTCATTTTACTTGTAAAGAAATAAAAACTGTGATAAAGGGTATGAAAAGAGGCAAGCCTCCTGGTAATGATGGACTCAGCATCGAGCATCGCCAGAATTCTGGTGTTCACCTGCCGAGAGTTTTGACTATGTTGTTCAATTTGTTTGTAGGCCATTCTCACTTACCAAGGGAGATGTTGGACACAATAGTTGTACCTATTGTAAAAAACAGGACAGGAGACATAGCGGACAAGGGAAATTATAGACCAATTTCACTGGCAACCGTCATAGCCAAGGTGTTTGACAGCGTACTTGACTCTCATCTCAGTGGATACACTAAACTACATGATACACAGTTTGGATTTTGTGCTGGGCTATCTACTGAGAGTGCCATTTTTGCACTGAAGCATGCTGTCAAATACTACACTGATAGGAAAACACCAGTGTATGCCTGTTTCCTGGACCTATCAAAAGCCTTTGACCTTGTTTCCTATAATATCTTGTGGAAAAAGCTACTGGGAGAGGGTGTACCTCCTTCATTAGTAAATATATTATCTCTGTGGTATGAGAAGCAGAGGAACTTTGTAAGGTGGTCCAATGTACTGTCAGACCCTTACAAACTAGAATGTGGTGTAAGGCAGGGTGGTTTGACCTCCCCAAGGCTCTTTAATATCTATGTAAATAAGCTACTCGAGGAGCTCAGCAGCACACATGTTGGTTGTCATATAGATGATTTATGTCTTAATAACATTAGCTATGCAGATGACATGGTGCTGCTGAGCCCATCAATATGTGGGTTAAGAAAGTTGCTTTCCATATGTGAATCCTATGCTGAGGATCATGGCCTAAAATATAACCCTAGTAAAAGTGAGCTGTTGGTGTTCAGAGGTGTAAACAAAAGTCCACCTCATGTCCCGCCTCTAATGCTCGGTGGCTTACCTGTACAAAGAGTAACACAGTTCAAATATCTAGGGCATATTGTAACTGAGGAATTAAAAGATGATATGGACATGGAAAGGGAACGCAGGGCATTGGCTGTCAGAGGGAATGTAGTGGCACAAAGATTTGCAGGTTGTTCAGTGCCGGTCAAAATTACCCTCTTCAAGGCTTTCTGCCAATCCTTTTACACAAGCGGTCTTTGGGCTACTCATACCCAAAAAACGGATAATGCCCTGCGTATACAATATAATAATGCCTTCAGGGCGTTGTTGAGGCTTCCACCTTATTGTAGTGCATCAGGCATGTTCGCCGATGCGCACACAGATGACTACTTCGCGATAATGCGCAAAAAGGTGGCATCCATTATTCGTAGAGTAGGAGGAAGCACCAACAACGTCTTGAGGGTACTAGCTGGAAGATTGGATGGCCCGACCCTGGGTAGGTTCATCAAGTTGCATGTTCTACATGCTGCTTGATGGGGTTGCCAGGGCCGGAGTTGATTTAGTTGATTTATTGATTTGTTTATTTAAATACTAACATAGTTCGTAAGTTCTTTGTAATACTAACACAATATGAGACTGATGTCTTGAAATAAAAAGTTTTATTTATTATATGGAAGTAATTTTGAAGGGGTCGAGGGAGACAGGAGCATTTATTTTATATAATAAAAATAATAAGTCTGTGCTAAGAAATCGAAATATTTATTTATCTGATTATTTATAGGAGACTAATAGCTCACTCGCAGGCTTCAGGCAAGTCAGGAACTTCCGCTCATGGAAGATTATTTTAATATTCATGAAACATAGATGGAATCCACTGCAACGATTTTTGTAAGTCGTTGTATTTCAGTCCTGAAATGGGTTTTCAAGTTTCTCCAATAGGTTTCGTCGCGGACATCGAACATGCTCTTCGTTTGTTTCTAATAAAACTGACTTGTTAGAATGTTTCCTGGTCAAATGAACCCATCTAATTTTTTCGGAACTGCATCCACACTATAGCTGAATAAGGCACAGTTTCTCCTGCATTCGATTTTTTCTGTGAACAAAAGGAGTTAATGATCCTTCACAAAAAGCAGAAAAATCCTTAAAGTGATCGGTTTCCATATTAATCATTTTACTTTTATTATTTCTTGAACAGCTCTTAATAAACTACTGCCAGTGCCAGGGAGTAACAATGGGAAACTCTTGGATCTTTTTCTTTTCTCGTTCTATTATTGAGTTGATCACATCCACTTCCATGTGTGTCCTTTTAGTAAATACTTGTGGTTTATTATTTACAAATGCTCTTTTTGAGTCAATATCCAGAAGTACCTAAGCCACCATCAAGTATACATTCTTATTCTGCCCCGCACAATTGTCGCTCCATAAGATTACTTCTTTCAACGCTCTATCGTTAAAAACATTAACTATTCCTGATGCCATTTCATTTCCACCTCAACCCACCACGGTTTCGTCCCACATAAAACACCAGTTATCTTTTGGAACTGAGTCCATAATCGTAAAGTTAAACGCCCACAGCTTTTTGTAATATAAACTTTGGCTATAGTCAAATAGAGTGTTGGTAAACATCTTTGGAGATCTACAGTTAGAATTTTTTTGGCACCATGGCTTTCTTTCGCTTCAACTTTGTCAAATCCTTTTAGCGTATAGTGCAGACGCTAAAAGGATTTAACGGATTTAAAGGAATTAACGGAAGGAAAGGATTAAAGAAATTAACTGATTGATTGAGTAATTGGGTTTCTCTGTTTTCTATCATATTTTCTACATCTTCGATGGATGAGTTACTTGTTTCTGGTATAGTTACCTGCCTGTTTCCAACATACTCGCACTTTGTAGCGTCTACATCGGTGTCTGGTATATATTCTTCATCTAATGGTGAAAAATGTTCAGCTCATAAACTCATAAACTTCAGCTCATAAACTTAACTGTACCTTTGTGTTGAAAGTTTGTAGATGGTACGAAATTTTTAGAAATATCAGTAAGCAAAACAGTGGTTGACAGTTGGAATCCATTATCAGTAGCAACACCGATCGTACACTTTTCTTGAGATGGAGCTAAAAGTACGTTAAGCTCTAGGCAAAGTCTTGCAAATCAACTTTCGGCGGAATTCCATTCCAGGATATGCAGATTTTCTCCGTGAGGTTCTCTGTTCTCTGTTCTATATCTGTTTAATGTTTGTTTGAGATATCAGTAAATAAAGCGAAGGGGGATGATTTTGTATCAAAATTATCTGTATGTAGTTCTTAAGATGGATCCAAATGCACATCAAGGTCTTTGTAAGGCCTTGGCGATAACATTTTGGGTGAATCGTGGCATTCAGGTACATGTTGCTGCTTTCTCCGGGGCTCTAGAAAACAACAATACAAAATTGTATAAGTAGTCATCACTGAAGCATTCGTTCGGATCGACCACTGAAAATAAACAACGTTCAGCCCGGTCAGTCTCAGAAGGTTGACGGCGAGAGGCATTAACAACTACTGAGCACTATCATGGGTTGGATTAAAATTTGTTCGAAGAAAAGAATAATGGGCAATATGAGAGAAAGCTCGCCACTCAGCCACTCACCACTTATACGACAAGCATGCAATTACCACTTTTTTACATTTCTATTATTTACCCAGTATGTTCATGATAATGGAAGTAATAATAAGAGCACTTACTATATTCAGGAGTTGCATTACACTGTTCTCTGGCATTTGCAAGATTACATAGTAATCTTCAACGTGAAAACATATTATTTTTACACTTTTATACAATTAATTGCGTTATTTTATACGCTCAAAGCAACGATAGTTTCATGTGTACCGCGAGCGCCCCCGCGTTTTTTAAGAGGTATAAAACATTATATCCAATGAACAGCATTAACGTCGCGCTGTGGTTAGAGGCAAAAAATATCAACATCATTTGAGATCCTATACCCTGTTAATATTTGTGCAATTAATGTTATATACTATTGTATATCTCTTTTCATAGGCAACGTAGGATTTAATGCTTTATACCATTATGTAGAACTGGTTCTTGCGATTTTAATGGTATAAAAAACTTAATTTCGACAAAATGTGGAGTTACTATTGTTTACCTCTGAGGTACAGAATTGTATTTTGCAAATATTATTATGTTGCCGATACCAATCAGTTCACGCTCGCAAGAAGAACATCCAGTTACTATTAATATTAGCTTCCACAGTTCATAATATAATGACGAAAAAGAGTAGCCAAACCAACTTATAATAATTCAAAGAGTAATCAATTCATCTCAATTTGTTTGATCGAGATTTCTCATTAGTCGAAATAGTAATTATTTTAATTCCAACGGAAGCATTCTAATGAATTGCGTTAAGCTTTATCGTAGCTTCGTTGATGCTGCGTAGATACACTTCCAAACGCGTATCTGAGATATGCTACAACGTAAATGGTGACCGATCATTAAGAATTAGAAAAATAGCCACATATACGGTTTTATAACTGAATCGAATGATTGCAAACAAAAGCATTTTACTGGTGGTTGGACCTCAGTCCGCACGGGTGGGTACCACCACCCTGCCTATTTCTGCCGTGAAGCACTAATGCGTTTCGGTTTGACGGGCGGGGCAGCCGTTGTAACTAAAACTGGAGACCTTAGAACTTATGCCATATGGCGATTATACGGTATTATATCGATGGTAGATTCAGCTAAATACTGCTCTTGCTAGGGCTGATGTGAGGAAAGCTTCTCAGGCTGAGCCCCGTGACTTTTCTTTAACATTTGACAAATCTAGATAGCCCTTTGAGGTTACTAACACTAAAAAGAGAAAATGAAAACCCAGAGGTGCTAAGTGATATCGGCTCCAAATTAAATAAATACTGAAAATATTGCTTTTTAAAAAAAAAAGATTGCGTAGATTTGTGGAAAAGCTCACAGTCCACCTCTTGTTAAGTGGTTACCGAAGCCCATAGACATCTTCGACGTAAATGCGCCACCCACCTTGAGATATGAGTTCTAAGGTTTCAGTATAGTCACAATTTCTGCCCCACCCTTCAAACCGAAACGCATTACTGCTTCACGCCAGAAATACGCAGGGCGGTGGCACCCACCCGTGCGGACTCACAAGAGGTCCATTTTCGCGACTGTTGAGTTAAAGTGTTTCAGTATATTTAAATCAAAATCCCAAAATTTGGAAACTATTAATATTGCTATGTAACAACGCAGATCGTAAGTAAACAGTAGGTGCACGAAACGTTGGACGGCGCCCGCTCTGATTGCACCCAAAGGCTATTACTAACTCGTACGGTTCTCGAATAACTATAACCAATTTTGATACTTTGCCTCAATGATGCCATTTGTCAGGGAGAACAAAATATTTATGTTCCTTTTTTCTACTGACTCGGTGGTGCAGTGGTTAGCGGCTCTGACTGTTGCGACAAGGGTCGTGGGTTCGATTCCCACATCGGGTAAACGTTCGTGTGATGAACAGGTTTGTTTGCTCTTTTTCTGGGTTTTTATTATCGATATGTTTAAACGTATATCTATATTAACATATAAATCTACAGTGGTTTTTACGGATGTTCCGTTATAACTACTGAACCATGCATCCGATTGACTTGAACCTTGGTATCCATGTAGAAAATACATGTGCTAAATGGATAGGCTAATATTATATATGAATGTTGGACTACCTACACCAGTTGCGGGGGCGTTAATGATAAGAATCTTTGAGGGGGTGAGAAATAATATGGAGCCTCTGGGTCTGCGGAGGGACTTCGGTTCCCTCTGTATTTTGTACCGTATGTTCCATGGGGAGTGCTCTGAGGAATTGTTCGAGATGACACCAGCATCTCGTTTTTACCATCGCACCGCCCGCCACCGGAGTAGAGTTCATCCATACTACCTGGAGCCACTGCGGTCATCCACAGTGCGTTTCCAGAGATCTTTTTTGCCACGTACCATCCGGCTATGGAATGAGCTCCCCTCCACGGTGTTTCCCGAGCGCTATGACATGTCCTCCTTCAAACGAGGCTTATGGAGAGTATTAAGCGGTAGGCAGCGGCTTGGCTCTGCCCCTGGCATTGCTGAAGTCCATGGGCGACGGTAACCACTCACCATCAGGTGGGCCGTGTGCCCGTCTGCCTACAAAGGCAATAATAAAAAATAAAAAAAATGTTAATTTTAAATGCCCAGCGAAGTGGATAGGTACAGCTAGTAAGTATATAATAACATGCCAATCTCAGTCATCAATCATCAATCAGTGAATCCTAATTTGAGGCTGGATGACTGTACGTGATTTGCTCTCAACTATTCATTTATTATTTCATGTATTTTTTCATCCGTGCACAATCTTATCATTAAAGGACCCAGCTACCAGAGTCGTCATAGACTAAACCGTTCTATTAAATTAAAAATATTACTCAATTGCACCAAAGATAGATATAATTTGTTTCTTGACCAAGGGTTGTTGAGTTACTGGTAAATCACATACATAAGATATTTGACAGATGCCTGAATCTTGCTTACGACATTTTCAAGATAAACTTGCACATATACAATTTTCCGAACAACAACATTCGGACCATCGGTCTACCGAGCAATATCGCCTCCTCGGTGGAAGATCTTCCCTTTTTCGTATTCCAAAAGCTACTGTACTATACTGAACACATCAACCAGATACCTCAAGATGAGTGGCGGCATTAACGTTGGTTTCATTTTAATGGGCCCCAGTAATCGATTACCATCAGGTGATTCTGAAGATATAAGCTTGAGGTCTCAATAGCATTGTATAAATATATAAAATAAAACATTAATTAGTTCAAAATACTCTTGAATTCCTCTAAATCCAGATCAATAGCTTGCTAACGATAATCATTCATCAAGACACATAAAATGACATTACACTTCTTTTCCATTTAAAACTAATTAAAGTATCAAGTACTATGAGTCGGCCTACAGGGTATAATGCAGGATCGTGACCCAAATGTTGTGATAGCTCCCAATAACAGCCGAGGGCGGTCAATTATTGCTGTTATTAATTAAGTCTGCACACCTGACGATTTCGTGAACTTGCCCTTACAAATAGTTCTGTAATTGGGGCGTTGAGACTGAGTTGAGTGAAAATTTAATAACTTTTTTAACTATTAGGAATGATGGTAAGGTTCGAATTCTTTGACAGGAGTCGGTTTAGCTATATTACTATGTTTTATTTATTTATTGGTTAAGTGGGTTGACGAGCTCACGGCCCCTCTGATGTTAAGAGGTTGCCGAAGCCCATAGACATCTACAACGTAAATGCGACACTCATCTTGAGGTATAAGTTTTAAGGTCTCAGTATAGTTACAACGGCTGCCCCACCCTTCAAAACGAAACGCATTACTGCTTCACGGCAGAAATAGGCGGGGTGGTGGTACCTACCCGTGGAAACTCACAAGAGGTCTTACCACCAGTAATTACGCAAATTATAATTTTGCGGGTTTTATTTTTATTACACGATGTTATTCCTTCACCGTGGAAGTCAATCATGAACATTTGCTAAGTACGTATCTCATTTGAAAAATTGGTATCGCTCGATACGAATGCACCGGACGTCTTATCCTTTGGGCCACAACGACTTCAAAGTAAGTAAGTTAACAGTAAGTAAGTAGTAAGTAACAAAGTAAGTTGTAACGTCTCACTTTTTACAGTACAACGGCTGCCCCACGCTTCAAACCGGGAGAGAGAGAGAGATAAATTCGTTAGCTAAAGTTAAAGAATCTATTTAAATAAATCAAAAAAAATATCTGACCGACTGCTGGGTTAGAGGGGATTATACCGCGGACGCAATAATCTGTGCATCGGACCGTGAACCTGAGCTAACGGGGAGAAACGATTAAAAATATTATCTTAGAAAAATGGCCAACTCGAGCAATCGAGCGAAAATAATTACATTTGTAAAGGGTTGAATTAAAGGAAAGGGTGTTTTAAAAATGAACTTCCTAAATGGTTTATTTTGTGAGGACAATGGATGAATTGATGTTTTAATGGTGTTTGATGTAAGTTTTGTAAAAACAGTGTGAACCTTTTTTTTTATTGCTTAGATGGGTGGACGACCTCACAATCTACCTGGTGTTAAGTGGTTACTGGAGCCCATAGACACCCACAACGTAAATGCGCCACCCACCTTGAGATATAAGTTCTAAGGTCTCAAGCTTAGTTAGAAACGCATAACTGCTTCACGGCAGAAATAGGCAGGGTGGTGGTACCAGCCCGCGCGGACTCACAAGAAGTCCTACCACCAGTAAACTCACAAGAGGTCCTACCACCAGTAACCTCGATGTAAGGCCCAATTAGTTGCAACAAATTACTGTACGTAATGAAGGTATGCTCTGGGATATCATTGGACTACAGTTTTGACTGTGACCCGATGATCTGTGATGAATTTGGGTGAAATTTTGATTTTATTTATTTATTTAGTGTACAATGGATTTCTGATGAAAACAATTTAGCGTTTGAATATACATCCTTTACCCATATATTTACGATCTGTGATAGAATATATTTTGACATCGGGAACAGTAGGCTTCGCATCAAATGGACGGATTTTTGTCTAGATGAGTTTATCTTTTTCTTCTACGTCTCAAAAGCACATTTAATAAACATTTTTTTTTCTTAATCTGGTAATGTAAAGATCTCATAGTAATTATATATTTTCATGTATTGGAAACAATTCAAAAATACAGGTTCACATAACCGTCAAAATTATCGGTGAAATATTTATATATATTGAAAACTAGCTGACCCGGCAGACTTCGTATTGCCTCAATCGATAAATAAAAGACACATCAAGGGGACACATCAAAGAAAAACAAAATTGTTTGTTTTTATATAATTCCGAATTCCTTTTAAACCTTCCCTGGACTTCCACGAATAATTCAAGACCAAAATTAACCAAATCGGTCCAGCCGTTCTCGAGTTTTAGCGAGACTAACGAACAGCAATTCATTTTTATTTATTATATAGATTAATATCCTATGGGAAAATAGTGTCTCGTGTACTTAGCTACTTATTGGCAAATCTCTGATTACGAACCGACCACAACACATACCAATAAACGTTCTTCATATTTTCAAAACAAAAACACACACACACACAACATCGATTTGTGTGAATTGATCAAATTACAAAAACAATTTTTTTACGAACTTTCCGCACAAAAGACATTTTAAAATTCCACACGTCAACGACAAACGAAAAAGAAAACACAAAGAGCAAACGAAATAATGTCCATTTGAATTATTCATTTAATAAATAATTTAATAATAATTAAAATATGCACAACGACTGAATTAAGTACGGGCATAAATAAAATTATGAAACAGGTATAAGCGTGGAGCCCTTTCGAAACATAATTATACATAACCCAATAAGGCTTAGCCGCGAAAACAAAAAGTGGGGAAAGCCTTCTATTTTATTATGATTATTTGCATATAAAAATAATTACAAGAGGGTTAAGAATGATAATGGTAATCTCCGCGTACGCACCGATAGAGCAACCCCAAACATTCTTTCATATGATATTACGATGTTTAAATGGGTTACCATTGTAATATAAATTTTAAAATTTACTATTAAAACTAGTGGTACTTTTAATCATAAAATAGCTATTCTGCTTGTACCAGAGCATGAGATCACGTCAGTGTTCAAATCCTGCAGACAAGTACAAATTTTTCCATCGAAGTATGTCTTTAAAATACGTGCTCACGAATTTTCAAGATTTAATGGCATTTTCTTACTTGAAAGAATCAAAAACGGCGAGATAATCTTTTAAGGCAATTTTCTGATCAGGTGTTTATTATATCTGAATTGGATCACAAAATACGACTATTGGATCCTTTTGTTTGTATTCATAGAAATTAGAGTATTCTTACTTAGGCAGTTAGGAAACTATATAATAAATACATGTTTATTTATATGTATTTTACTGTACTAAAATACCACATCAAAGACAAGGACAAGGATTTTTCATACGCTCCGGCAATTTGAGGGGTAAGAATAAAATACTATGTGATTGATTGAAAATTGAAATATTCGCAAATTTTGATGTTCGCTGCCCTCCGCTTATTTTTGAACATTCACTTGAAGACCTTAACTTCACTTATTATTGATATTGACTGATTTAACGAAACCGTAATGAAATGCAAAATAATTTTCGAAAAAAAAAGAATCAAACTAATTGCTGTAATATTTTCCGGTCATTATGCAAATCATACAAAAAATTTACTTAATAACATTATTTTTAAAAAAACCAGGGTATATCGTGAACCCGAAATAAAGACAAACCGACCCCCAAGTAACCCTTTATGTAATTTTTCATAATTTCACGCGACCCGAACACCGGTTCTCAAATAAAACGAGACGGGCAAGGTTCCCAAATTTGTAAAAGGTAGATTCAAACTTAATTTATTTTTTAACGTAGATGGGCAGACTTGTTCGTGAGGTACCCGATGAATTCCAAAGTTGAAATCCACTACTGGCTTCGAGACATCAGGTCGAAATCTTAGGTGTCCTCGGGTTCTTGGGGTTAGAAAAAAAGTATTCTTACATCAGACTGAAACACGCTGCTTTGCGAAAGAAAGAGATAGATAATATTTGCCGGTATGCAAAACCCGTAGGTAGGTACCAATTCTTCTAAGAACAAGCGTACCTAACAATCATGAATGCCTTCCATGACAATGAAGTAGCATCGTGTAATCTATACAAATAAATAAAATTGTAGTGTCTGTTTGTAATAATAAAATAACCACTTTTTTGTGTGTCTGTCTGTCTGTTTGTTCCGCATAATCTCTGGAACGGCTAGACCGATTTTGACGGGACTTTCACGAATAGCTGATGATATAAGGAGTAACTTAGGCCACTTTTTAGACGAGCTTCGCTCTACAGCGTCACCCGCGGTACGACAATAGCCGCGGGTAAAATCACGGGACTCAGCTAATTGAAAATAAAACTAGCAAATCTTGAAAATTTGCATTATTGGTAGAGGTAGGACGCCATGTGAGTCCACGCACATTGGTACTACTGCCTATTTTCGACTTTCACTTTCATAATTTTAATTTGCAGTTTGCAATAGATTGCCGTTTGACTACTAAGAAAAATCGGCAAGAAGCTTAGGGCTCGACCATTGAGGTTAATCTAGCCACTGTACCAACACCGTGGAGATTTCTACGTAATTTTTTAAGCCTAGGACAGCATACATGCTGTGGTGGTAGCTATCAAACAACACAAGATATTTGACAGATGCCTGAATCTCGCTTACGACATTTTAAAGATAGGCTTGCATATATGTACTATACTGATTTTTTTATTTTTTATTGTCCTTGTAGGCAGACCTGCATACGGCCCACTTGATGGTGAGTGGTTACCGTCGCTCATGGACTTCAGCAATGCCAGGGGCAGAGCCAAGCCGCTGCCTACCACAAAGAGACCTTAGAACGAATATCTCAAGGTGGGTGGCGACATTTACATTGTAGACGTCTATGGACTTCAGTAACGACTTAACACCAGGGGAGCCGTGAGCTCGTCCACCCATCTTAGCAATAAAAATTGTATCAAGTTCCTAACAACAACACTCGGACCCTCGGTCCACCGAGCAATATCACCCGCTCGGTGGAAGGTCTTCCCACTATCATTTAACCTCCCAAAGCGTTGTGAAGTCTATAGGCAAATCAACCATAAAAATGTGATTTTATTCGTGATCTAAATAGACGCGAATGTTTAAAAAAAATGTGATTGCTTAATGTTGTAATTTAATTCAGATACTTCTTCAATCGTTTCTTTTAATTGTTTTGTAATTGCTGGCTGGTTGCCTGTTGTATTGTAAAACTAAAGGATGGAAAGTCTCAAGAAGTCCACCACTACTGGACCAAATCGTTTCTCTGTGAAGGATATTCGGTCTAGATGTTTTTTTTCCTGTCTCGTAAATGAACTGTCGAACAGAAGTGTCTTAGTGTTTGGGAAATGCTAAAAGTGGGCTTCTCTCCATTGGTCGACTTTTATCCAACGTATTTTTCTTTGTTTTGTGCCAAAAATCCTTTCACGCACAATATTCCGGAGCATGCAGCAATAACGGAAAAGAATATAAGATTTGATATTCCCCAGTCAATAGTTCTTGCAGGAACGGATGTAGCAATCCGATAATAGATATATTTCTCCGCCAAGGGCCACATTCATATGATATACTGCGATACAAAAGGTAGGGCTGTCAGTTACATTATTATTAATTTTTAATCTGATTTTTTTATAAGTCATTCCGATTTAACAGCCTTTATTTTGCTTACCGAAATCCGTAGAAACATCAAAGTGGGTATGCTACAACTTGACGTAATATCTTGCCGCAGTTTTATTTTTTACGAATAGCAAGCAACAGTATGGGCTTACCATCTCTAAGAGGAACCTAAGTAAGTAGTAACAAAAAAAAAATTAAAGTTTTACAGTTTTTCTTAGAGTTTTTACCAAATTTCAGCTGTATTTAAATGCTGTATTTAAAGTCCTAAGTCCTAAACTTAATTGGTTAAATGTTTCAGTTATTGTGAATAAATCTTTTACAGAGAATTGCGTGTTTGGTTCATTATTTCCAATTATTCAGGTGTATAAAATTATTGTGTACTTTTGGGCTCTTTATAACATAAGAAAAAAGTATCACAGAACAGCGTCTGGTACGTCAAGTAACTAGTTGTTACCGCGTCATATAGATATTATAATGTGTGATACAGTTTCCACCTTGGGAACCAGAGCACATGAATG
Organism: Bombyx mandarina; assembly: GCF_030267445.1. NCBI lineage: Eukaryota > Metazoa > Arthropoda > Insecta > Lepidoptera > Bombycidae > Bombyx > Bombyx mandarina. The sequence continues at coordinate 13,129,464 of NC_143222.1, read as the reverse complement.
CTTTCTCGTAAAATTTGTAGTACCTACTCCTCAAACACCACATCATAATAATTTTAATACCGATAATCACTAAGAGGCTTCCAATCATGAGAATGCAAGAAAAATACTCCAGTAAATAAAAAGTGGATGGGTCACCCCCGCACATGCTCCTGTAGCCCCAGTAGGTGTGCTTAGTGTCCCAATCGCCGCCACAGACAAATCTACTCCCTAAAGCAGCGAGCTTTAAGTGCGCAGATAAAGTTTTTCACTGTTTCAGTCTTGGATGCTGATAGATGTGGCCTGTATTTTGTCAGTACTGTATTCTTCTAGCGGATATTTAATTATAACTGTTGTTCCACCAGAGGCATGCTTTGTAGAATCAACAAGACAATCCTTTATTTTAATGTGAATTCTATGAGTAAATCACGTTTCGGAAATAAGTGCCACATCTTTTTTTTTGACTTTAGGAAGATTTATAATTCTAGACACTTGTCTGAAAACCCATTGGCATTCCAAGTAACTATCAATGCAATAGAGTTTTAATAGATTCATAATTATGTTTTGTGTTGACAACCCTGCGCTAACAGGGCCTCACTCGGTGCATGATATAGTGCGGATAAATCGACGTATAGTGCGCCCCTGGGTGTTTTTATCCGAAAGGGTTATTGTTTTGCAAAATATCTGCGACTCCACCTTACTCTGTCAGATACCGATGTTCCTAACGGCTTTATTCGCATACCTTTGTCTGCTATTTTTGATTTCGAAGGTAACTTATGAAGAATTCTTGGAATATTTTATTTGTGTTGGTGTTACGGCTTTTGGCTGCAAAAATCACATTTTCAGTGATTTCGTTTCTTTTATCGTTATATAATAGCTTAAGGGGCTTTATCCAACTACTCACTGATCGATAGGCGAGTTCACGATCTCAGCCGCTTGCGACGAAGGGCTCGGCGAGTAAATTAGCCCACTGAGTTTCTCGCCAGACCTTCTCAGTGGGTCGCGTTTCCGATCCGGTGGTAGATTCTACGAAGCACGACTCTTGCTAAGGCTCGTTTTAGCTACGTCGTGAGGTTTGAGCCCCGTGAGCTCACCTACTAGTTAAGGTTACGCTGATATGGTCTCTCTAGACCATCAGCCTAGGTAGGAAAAAAAACGATCTCAATCTGAGATTATTGTTAACATTTACCGTAACAAGAGCATTGCTTCGCTGAATCTACGACAGAATCGAAATCGCGACCCGCTGAGAAAATCCGACCAGAATCTCCGTGGGTTCTGTCTATGAAGATGAAATACAACAAATTATAACAGAAGTATTGTCAGACGTATGGCTGACAGCGACCCTGTCAGCCACTGCATGTTTACAAAAATATTCGGCATTTTTTAATGTTCTATTGATCATTAGTGTATGATTATATACAGGGAACTATATAAGTTTTTTATCTTTGATGGATATGTTAAAACGGAATCTCTGTTATTTCATTGTATATCTAGTAAGATCCTTACAGGCTGACAGCACGTTTGGTTAAGTAGTTTAGGATGCAAGCATTAAAACATTCACTTGATTAGTAACCGGTTTTCTGTGTGCTATAGCGATGTCGCGACGCACGGAGCTCTACTCCTTGTAAAAAATACGTTTATTTCAATAGTTACTTGATTAGTATGTATTAAGGTACTAATCAGCCCTATCGGATCGGTCTCAACGAAGCGTGCTATATAATTACAGATTTATTTATTAGTAGGTACACGAGCAAAAGGGCTATGTATAGTAAATTTATCAGCACTAATGACCCTGAAGGATATTAAGAATCGTTTGAAAGAGGTCTCTTAGCGCTCAAGAAACAGTGATGAGGGAGTTCACTTTTTTTTCCTACCTATGCTGATAGCCTTGAGAGGCTATATCAGCGTTACCCTAGCATGTAGGTGAGTTCTCGGGGCTCAAACCGGAGTGTTGCTAACACTGGCCCTAGCAAGAGCAGTGCTTCGCAGAATCTACCACCGGATTAGGGAGTTCACTCCATGGGCTACTTTACACGTCGAACTCTTCGTCTCAATCGACGAGTCTTTAACATAACCTAGAATGGTAAATAAATGGATGAATAACTGCTTTATATTATTTTATCAAGAGGACCATTTAACAAAACTGATGATTATGTGTTTTCGTCTTTGAGTACATATTTTTCCCAAACAACTTGAAACTGCATACGATTGTTGGTACTTCATGAATGGTTGTTATTACCAAATATTCTGACATCAGGGTAAGGTTTTTACTGGTGGTAGGACGTCTTGTGAGTTCGCATGTGTACCACCACCCGTTTATTTCTGCCACTCACCTAAGTAATTAAAAAATATACCAGTAAAAATCATAAAATGTTAAAACAAATTTCTTCAAATCGTGTTATATCAGTATACACGTCAATTATTGATGAAATTATGTAACAATTGACAAAGTTATTAACAAAAAACCTGCATCGCGGTATTAAAGTTCCCAAATATTTGAGTATATATACTTTCAACTTTGCAATTCTCTCGGAAGTGTATTCTTTAGTGTGAAGTTACAACTGCCACGTTTGATACCCCTAAGGGGAGTCTCGTGCAGCGAGTAGCATCACGCATTCGTTGCCAGGTATTGCTCCTTGTAATGTGCGCACACAGACGATCGCCCGCGCGGCTGCGACGGACTAGACGCGCATTTTCCTCGGGCTGCTGTTGAACCTTGCGCAGTTTCAGTTATTTGTTTAGTTATTGTTTTAGTTATTGCGTTGTGGGGGTGTCAGGTTATTTTCGTTACGAAATTTCTGGATTCCGCTCTCAAGCCGCGCTCAAGGCCCGCGATAAAATCTATGCAATAGCTTGAAAAAACTTATGCACCCTCGTAGCCACTTGACAAAAAGTGAGCCGTAAGCTTCTCTTCCGATCTAATCAAAGATTGAGCTAAAAATCCGGAGTCCTTTATCCCCTGTTGCTGACTGGTCAAGCCTTTGTCACGTAAAACAATCAATGTCTTCACGATAATCTTAATCTGAGAAGTATGGATGCCTGTATCATGAAGTATTTATACCACAATATAATCTAACTATAGTCGGTAGAGCGGAAAAATAGCTAATTACGCACCAAACAGATTGTAATTACGAAAATAAATGTGAGCATTAACGAGGCAAAACTTGAAAGATGCAATCTGTATTTACGGACAGAGACGTTGTATAGAATTTAGGACCTCTTGTGAGTCCACGCGGATAGGTACCACCGCCCTGCCTATTTCTGCCGTGAAGCAGTAATTCGTTTCGGTCTGAAGGGTAGGGCCGTCGTTGTAACTATACTGAGATCTTAGAACTTATATCTCAAGGTGGGTGGCGCATTTACGTCGTAGATGTCTGTGGGCTCCAGTAACCACTTAACACCAGGTGGGCTGTGAGCTCATCCACCCACCTAAGCAATAAAAAAAAATCCTCCCACGTCATGCCCAAGACACCTGGCTCCTGTTGCAACGAGCGACGCCAAGTTGTTCTGGGGCGGCCTCTCTTCCTTTTTCCAGACACTTTCCATGTCAGTGCTCTCTTTGATAGATGGGTATCGGGCTTTCTCAATATGTGACCAATCCAATGCCACTTCCGAACATGAGATAGTAATAATTAATTTTAATTACGTCAAGGGCTCGCGAATGCAGATGAAACAGAAACTACTTAATACTCTTTTACATTCTTCAGAAGCTGAGAATCATTTAATTCTCGTCGCCTATTTATAGTCAATGCTCGGAATCGAATTAGGAATGTCTACAAGTTGAAAATGTACGCGATTATAATTTATTATGAATAAATGAAATATTATAAACGCATCGGCGAGCCGCTCCGACAACGCCAGTGGCAATGGCGTTTGCTTTGTTGAGTACGGGACGGGGCCGCGTACCATCGATGTCGATAATTCTTGTTTTTATCGTGTTCAGTTTTAATGCGGAATGTTTCAATGATATTGTTTCATGACTGCTCCGTCTATGCGACTAGAGGAACGCATAAATACCTCACGCCAGTTATACAGGGTCGGAGTTGATAGATTTATTTAAATACTAACATAGTTCTTAAGTTATTTGTAATACTAACACACTATGAGACTATGATGTCTTGAAATAAGAGTTTATTTTATTTTTATTATTATTATTATTTTTATAGGAAGGATGATGACTTTTATTATGACTGACTAACTAAAAATTTGACTACTGATCAAATAAATTGGTACTGGACGCCTTTAATCTTGTGAACGTCCGCCAAGGAAGATTTTTTTAAATTCCACATCCAGGAGGCTAAAATAAGGGATGAACGATTATATTATGAACCCGTCGTGTATAAAGTAGGAAGCATGAACTTACATATACTTACTTTTAGTTACAAATAAATGTACACGATTACAGGGGTATTCCAAAATTAACCCCTCAAAGAATAAATTAAGTTATTAATTTTTTTTATTGTTTAGTTGGTTGGACGAGCTCACAGCCCCCCTGGCTTTAAATGGCTACTGGAGCCCATAGACATCTACAAACTAAATGCCGCCACCCACATTGAGCCACCAGTTCTAAGGTCTCAGTATAGTTACAACGGCTGCTTCATCCTTCAAACCGAAACGCATTACTGCTTCACGGCAGAAATAGGCGGGGCGGTGATACCTACCCGTGCGGACTCACAAGAGGTCCTACCACCAGTAATTACGCAAATTATAATTTTGCGTTTTGCGTTTCATTTTTATTACACGATATTTGTAGCATAATTTCCTTTCCTTTAGCTAGTTCAGTTACCAATCAAATCTAATTAAACTAAATCGAGTATTTCGTAATTATTTTTTTTATCGACAAATACATCGTAGCATCACTAAGCCTGGAAGCAGCAGACTTCCTTCATACTCGCGAGCACTCGTTCGTACCGTGCCTTTGTCGGGTACAATTGTCAGCAAATTAGAAACGAATTGAGTTATTTAATATCAACCGGTTATAAGGAACTGCTTTATTGTTTATTAATGACTTCATTACGCGGTATCCGAGACAATAGCTTGTTTTCTAGATTACAAGGCTTGTTTTCGGAAAGCTATTTCAAGATTTTTTTTTATTATAATTTTTTTTATTGCTTACATGGGTGGACGAGCTCACATCCCACCTGGTGTTAAGCGGCTACTGGAACCCATAGACATCTACGACGTAAACGCGCCACCCACCTTGAGATATCAGTTCTAAGGTCTCAAGTATAGTTACGACGGCTGCCCCACCCTTCAAACCGAAACGCATTACTGCTTCACGGCAGAAATAGGCAGGGTGATGGTACCTACCCGTGCGGACTCACAAAAGGTCCTACCACCAGTAAAACTCTATTACGTGCCGAATTATTTAACGAAATTGCGTGTTTAAGCAATTGTACTTTTTCACTTTTTATAACTAATGTCCCTCTGATTTGAATTTGCAGGATAAAGACTCATGTTCTAATTTGTCTCACCCGTTTTATATGCCATTCAATTCTGTTTTTTTTATATATATTTGTGTACAATAAAAAATGTATCAAAAATACTTTAGACATTAAATTTTCGACCAATGAATACGCGGGAACGTTGATCCCAAACGTCAATTGATACTTGAGCGCGCAGTGTATGAATCTAAGTTTTTATTTTTGCGACCTCACTTATACAGCGAAGCGGTACTAAATTAGAAACCTAATCTATACATATAAATAAAATTGGAGTGTCTGTTTGTAATATTGAAATAACCGCTTTTTATTACATGCATATGAATGTATGTGCGGTACATACACCAAAATAACATTTTTTACAATTTTTGTCTGTCTGTCTGTCTGTCTGTCTGTTTGTTCCGGCTAATCTATGGAAAGGCTGGACCGATGTTGTTGGGATTTTCACTGACAGGTAGCTGATGATATAAGGAGTAACTCAGGCTACTTTCTTTACACTAGCTTCGCCCCGCGGCGTCACCCGCGATACGACAATAACAGCGGGTAACATCGCGGGACTCAACTATCATCAAACATAAAATGTAATGTTTCCGTAGCGAAGCGAGGGCGGGTCGCTAGTAAATAATAATAATAACAAAGTCACACACGGTCATCCGATCCCAATTTCGGATTCCCTGTGTTATGGGCATCAGAGACTGATAAACATACTTATATAATATGTTTTAAATATATACATGCATGGATAATAAACATCCAGACAAAGAGTGAACAAACATCACACAATGCTCGCCCGATGTGAGAATCGAACCCAAGACATAACATTCAAGGTCGCTAATTACTGCACCACTGAGTGAGTAAAATTTAAGCGTCAAAAAACTATTTATTAAGCCAGGAAACAAACAGTCGTCATTTTTGTAAGTTTATTGTGAGCGCGTAATGTAAGACTAACAACAGATACTACACGACTTCCCCCAAACACTTTTTGTTAGCAGCGCGGTGGATGATCACACCTGGATTGCTGTTTTGTTAATTAAGTGTTTTTTTTTTTCAGATTTAAAAGTCTAACGGGAGCTTAGTGAACGCTTAGCATCTATAAAGATGCACAATGTGGAAGAGGAAACAAAATCACCAGACGTAAATCTAGGGGCTCTTCCGATGTGTCCCTAGAAGTTTCAATGATTTCCCACCATTTTATTGTTCGCTTTGACAAGTCCCGCTGCAAACAAGATTAGAAGCTTTAGGCAGCAGCTTGGCTGTGCTTTTTTTTATAGCCCTTGTAGGCAGACGAACATACGGCCCACCTGATGGTGAGTGGTTATCGTCGCCCATAGACTTCAGCAATGCCAGGAATAGAGCCAAGCCACTGCCTACCGTTAGCCTGACATCGTTGAAAGATGGTGACCACCTACCGTCTGATAGGTCATATACTCGTTTGCCTATAAAGCCAATAAAAAAGGATGTGTTTCCATATACTCGTAACAATAATTGAAGATTTTATAAACTCGACTAGAATCAAAACGCCATACTGGAAAATGATACGATTTTCTCAAGAATGTATCCTAAAGTCAGATGATTTTTAAATATGTTAAAAAAGAAATTAATTTAGTATTGTCGTATTAAGATTACTATCTATCTACCCTACGCCGGACTTTATTTTCGAGATTTACACCCAATACACAAAACATTCTTTAATTTGCAATTTTAGTTTTGCAAAACAAAGAATTCTTCGTCGGCAAGCCAAACACAATGTTTCGATTATAAATTAAAATTCTAATAAAGTCCACTATGTAGTGTTTCGTGAAAGCGACTTTTTCCAGAGGAATTCGGTAACAGCACTGCTCCGTAGATTTATTTAACCTCGGTGCTGTTGGAAACCTGAAAATTGGACTTGTGTAATCAACAGCTTGCTATAGAATATTCCAGACCTTCGAAGATTTATATGACCGCCTAGAAAACTAACAAAAGAAAACTATTATTTTTTTATTGCTTAGATGGGTGGACGAGTTGGTGTTAGGTGATTACCGGAGCCCATAGATATCGAAAACGTAAATGCCGCCACCCATTTTCAGACACGAGCTGTGAACTCTCAGCTTTAACAGTAAAATGGCTGCCCCACCCTTCAAACCGAAACGCATTACTGCTTCACGGCAGAAATAAGCAGAGTGGTGGTGCTGGACCCACAATACGTCTAATTTTAGGTTCGACTTCAAAAACCACGGTCAGAAATAGTATATCCACCTAATGAATACATATTTCTTTGAAATTAAATGTGCCAATTGTTTTTGACTGCTGAATTAGTGTCAAACGGATACTAAAAGCGATGGAAGACTGGGGCTTATAAATAATGACACTTACATATAATTAATTCGATGCCTCAATTACTATCCAGTGATTCAAACGGGTATAGCCGGAAAATGATTCCAAAAAACTGGTAGTAGAGTTAGGTAGGAAAATTAAGCGAGCCAAAATACTACTACGGAAATGATAGTAAATTAGCTTGCAAATACTGGTTTCGCAGATTCGTATCTTTCGATTTATATACAACAAATGATAGTAAGGCTTTGCCACTTTGACCGCTTTGAAACTACGTCTGATTCTCCCAATACAATTAGGAAAGTTAAATGACAATTCCCTAATAAACACGAGGTACCCGCCGAAAAAATATCCGAACAACAACTCCCAAGTTATCCTTGGAAACTCATAATTCAGTCGCCACAATAGCCCGGTGTAAGTTCGGTTTCTTGAGGAGCAGGGAACAATGCCAAGAGTTATGGCCGCCTCGTCCGGGGGAAGCAGGAAACGAAGTAAAAATGTCCAACCGTTGCTCTATTCGCTGCGGAGAGAGATGTGGTGGCGCAAACGATAGTCGAGAAAGGCGCGTTTATTTAAACTAGAGGTCCCGCAATAGTCGAAATTCGACTATAATTAATTGGAATTGTAGGTTTGTACACTATTATGATTGTATTTTATACTTCTATAATCACAAATTTTGCCAAGACTACATTATAAAAAATATTAACAAAGACAAACAATATTTAATCTATTCTCAATTTGACCACAGACGTCAATTTGACAACAAAAGTTTGACAATAAATAGTATGCATGCGTGTGTGCGTCAAATACATGGTATGTAGTGTGTGAAATATTTTCTTTATTGATTTAATGTATCTTTTATGCATTATTTTTAAAAAATATTAGCATTGTGGACTTCTTCTCTATATTCTCTATAAGTGTGGAAAATTTCATACTCCTCCGTCCGCGCAATTTTCGTAAAAAGGGATACAAAGTTTTTTGTTTCACGTATTAATATATAGATCAAACGCTCAGATCGAATATTTAAAACCGACTGTGAAACTAAATCGTAATTTTTCACGTAATTCTTTTACGTTAAAATTGTAGCATAAAAGTTTTGTACCTAATTAAAACTACTTTTACTATGTCACGGAGACTGTCTGTCTGTTTTTACTGGTGGTAGGACCTCTTGTGAGTTCGCACGGGTAGGTACCACCATCCCGCCCATTTCTGCCGTGAAGCAGTAATGCGTTTCGGTTTGAAGGGTGGGGCAGCCGTTGTAACTATAGTGAGACCTTAGAAATTATATCTCAAGGTGGGTGGCGCATTTACGTTCTAGATGTCTATGGGCTCTAGTAACGAAAAAAAAACGGAGGACTTCCGAAAAAATCTACGAAATAGTCGAACTGTCAGTGGTCGTAACATTAAAAAAGAATAAAATTATTAGACACTAGCTGACCCGGCAGACTTCGTAGTGCCTCAATCGATAAATAAAAAACCCAAACTTTGGTATAAAATAAACTTAAAACAAACAAAAGGAATCCGTCCGACGGGGGACACATCAAAAGAAAAACAAAATTTTTATTTTTATTTAATTTCGAACATTTTCATATTTATCTACCTTTTAAACCTTTTCTGGACTTCTACAAATAATTCAAGACCAAAACTAGCCAAATCGAGACTAAGGAACAACAATTCATTTTTAAATATTAATATAGATTATGACGTAGACCTAGACATTATGAAAACTTAGGGCAATACTGAAGTTTTTATCTACAAAGTCATCGAAGAACAAAATTATTATTTTTATTTAATTCCGAGCATTTTCATATTTATCTACCTTTTAAACCTTTTCTGGACTTCCACGAATAATTCAAGACCAAAACTAACCAAATCGAGATTAATGAACAGCAATTCATTTTTAAATATTAGTATAGATTATGACGTAGACCTAGACATTATGAAAACTTAGGGCAATACTGAAGTTCTTATCTACAAAGTCATCGCAGACTTTGTAGACAAGAGCACCGCATATGCAGTGTCGATAATTGTATAGTATACCCTGTTCAACAAATGTATTCTAATTTCCCTTTTCAGCGCGTTGTACGTGGACAAAACGTATTAATTTCGCGGCACATGCATCAAACTGTCTCCTGTGCCCGCGTGCGGTGTATCGTGATATATTTATGAGTATTTTTTATCTTATTCTTAGGGTTCTGTAGTGACATAACCGAATGTACGTTGATAGGACGCGTCGCAAGCGAGTGTCACTAACAGGAGCGAATACATTTTTTGTTAATACAATCTAATTTTTATTATTTTAATAAACTTCAATTTTATTTTGAAAATGTTTAGATTAAAAGGCAAATATCCTATTTTTGGTAGTTCAAACAAAATTTGTAAAGTATAACTTAACTTTAACCGTAGATCTGCAGTCAGTGCTAAAACAACGATTACTTCAGTTTAGTTAAAAGCAAGAGTTAAAGATTATTTTTATCTTTAAAGTGTAATGTTTGTATTGATTGTGTAGATGGGCTTTGGGAATTGTGTAGATGGATGGGGATTGGGGAACGAGCACACAGTTTACCTGGTGCTAAGTGGTTAACGGACGCCAAAAACATCACAACATTAATACCGTCACCGACCAGACCACGCCAGGACTTACTTGTATTAGAGCTGTCTAACCATTCAAATCGGAACTAATAGCTGCAAACATAAACAAAATGGACTTAAATACACATTCTCCAGTGAATTTTCTTACTTTCACATTAAAACACGCACTGGATCATATGAGGAGGTGTGGGTGTACTACCCCGTACCATGATAAATATGTTTATGTGATAATGTTTCATAATCTAAAAATGATGGGTTCGAAAAGCCAACAAAAATTTACACGGAATTAATTATGAAATATTTAATTCAGTTCTCATAACTATCCCCTAGTAGTAAGCGCGGCTTTTAAAAGAATTAACTATTTATGTTTTCTGATCCATAGAGCAAATATTTTCCCAGATCTTTTCTCAGTAACAATTAGTTCTTACGTTGACAATTACGCATACCTATGTAATAACGTTTTCGAAGCAAATATTTGTAAATATCTAATGTCTTTTAAAAAACTATGATAGGTCCTGTCAATTACAAAGACATTTAATATATCTATACTAATCTATACTAATATATGAATCTACAGTGGTTTTTACGGATGTTCCGTTATAACTACTGAACTATGCATCCGATTGACTTGAAACTTGGTATCCGTGTAGAAAGAAAATACATGTACTTAATGGATAGGCTAATATTTATATGAGTGTTGGATTCCCTAATAATAATAAAAATTAATAATAATGTTAATTTTAAATGCCCAGCCAAGCGGGCGTGTCCGGCTAGTTATACATAATAATATATATTATACATCGAATATGAAATGCTATTATTTTAACAATATATTTTATTAAATAATAGGGTTATGTTTATAAAAAAGACACATATTATTTATTATAGTATTTATAATTAAATACGTGTCTCTAGTAGTATTTCGGTTTTCAAAGAGACGTTTTATATCGGAAAACCAAAAACAGAAACATACAGAACCATCCGACGTGAGCGAGTGAATTGTCTCATCGTTTTATTTATAGTATGGCAATAAATTCGTCTTCACATTTCTTAGGCGACCACTCTCACACGAGATGAGAGCTATAAATAATTGTCTTTACACAAATTTGTTTGTATATATTACCTTAGGAATATTTTATTTGAAATGAACGATTCGCGCTATTTGATAGAGGAATGAATAACACACCCGGCACACCACGATACCCAACGTACACGATACACTGTAATCATCCATGATGATTTGATGACAATTTGGAACTTTTCTGAAGGCTATCACTTTTCGTCAGCATAGTTTGCGTAGTTATTGATGGTAGAACGTATTGTGAGTCCGCACGGGCAGGTACCACCACCCTGCCTATTTCTGCCGTGAAGCAGTAATTCGTTTGGGCTTGAAAGGTGGGGTAGCCGTTGTACTGTAAAAGCTTAGACTTAGAACTCTTGTCTTAAGGTGGGTGGCGGCATATATGTTGTAGATGTCTATCGGCTCCGGCAATCACTTAACATCGGGTGGGCTGTGAGCTCATCCACCCATCTGAACCACAAAAAAAACGGGTTTTATTTAATTTCAGATGGCCCGTAAGACTGACGTACTTATCTAAGCTAAATGTGAGAAAAATGGTTTTAAAGTTTTAGATTTACGCAAGAATAATTAATACTCAATTACAGCGAAGTAATAATTATTATTATACCGGATAACTAATCATGAATAACACATATACGATATAAGTTCAACAACAGGTTGAGTACTCTAAAGACAATTCTCAATAAGACAGGCACACCTTAAAACTGTTTTTAATATGAAATTGTTAGTTATTACACTAATTTGAGCTTACAGGAATAGATAGCCCTGTTCAGTCCGTTTCAGATTACTCACATAAAAATCACCAATTTTCGTTATGAGCGCCATCTGTTGTCGAATAGCGCACATGCAATATTTTCACTTATTTTAATTTTCTTCACATAAAAATCGAATTCGTTAATATAAATTTATTAAAAACTCTTGTTGAATGTATTTTAAAAGTCTAGACTGAGTTTCAAATCGATGTGTTAATTATTTAGAATAAATTATGTAGAAAGCAATTCCCGCTACGAGCTACGATGGGTCTACGGTAGTGCTACGATGTTCATTGTGGTCTGTCTACATTCGTGATATTATTTGGTAATAAGTAATAGTTTAAAAAAAAAACAAAAAAAAATACGCTTTTATAGAAAATCCAACTAAAAAATAGAAAATAAATTTTAATAAATTTGAATTAAAAGTAGTGTACGAAAAAATGATTTTATTGTAAAAAAAAGCGTGGGGTGCATAGTATCAGTAATTATAAATATTTTATGAACAGATATGAGTAGAAGGGTTATTTTGATAGTATCCTGAAAAGCAATTTTCTATTTTTTTGTTACATTTTCTATAAAAGCGTATTTTTTTAGTTTTTTTAAACTATTATTTATTTTTCATTTTTAGTTGAATTTCTATTTTTTTCATTACTTTTAAATATTGAATTGTCATCGGTCTTTAATCAGTATGCCGAATTTCGAGTTAATCCGACGTTTTGAAGGGGGTCAAAATCATATTGAAAGATTCCGTTACATACTAACATACATACATACGACTGAAGCTAATAAAAGCGTATTAAAAAGATCGAATCATCATCACGATCATGAACCAAATATGACCATTTATCTCAAGCCGAAATATCCGTTATTTTAACATCTAATTATAAAATCTTAGCCGCAGAATTAAGAACTAAAATTGAATAATCAATATACAAAACAAATCCGTGAGGGATCAACAGTCCTTTCTATATTTGCAAGAAACCCTTACATCACGTTCGAGGACCCTTCATCATCGTGTTTATAAACCGTGTATTAAAAATCAAATCTTAAGTACGTAATGTGTAACTGATAATAAACTAAGTCGAAACTATTTAGTATTTTTAGTACGAAATAAATATTTTGCTACTATTGGACACTATTATTATATTATAATACTACTACTAATAATACTACTAGTATTATATTATAATACTTTGTATTAATTGTATGTATATTTACGGAGATATGTATGTGTACATATATGTATATGTATTTCACTGGAATGGTACACCGCGCGTAGTTCGTTTTCAAATGATTCTTGTCCACCTGATGGTTGTCTGGAAGAGATCGCTCTTAGCGATAAGACCGCAAATTGTACTTTTTTTGTTTTTAATGTATCGCACTGTTTATTTGTTTTTTGGTGTACAATAAAGAATACTCTCTCTCTCTCTCTCTCTCACACACTAATGTAAATCAAAGTACTTAAACTCATCACGAGTATATTGTGTGCGATTGATAAGAGACACGATGAAAACGTACTTACGGTCCAATATTGCATGCAGTTCAAATGTTTACAAAAACCTTTCAACCTCAAACATGTGTTAGGAATACGAAAAAGCGACCCTCCGAAAAATGTAAGGAACCCCGCACACAATCATGCAACAAACTCTCCGTTTTAATTATTATAAATATTATTATAAAGAGTTGTGATTGCTTAAAACGTAAGCTGTGTTCGTTGGGACAGCCCGAGGAAGTAGTATTTATGAGCAGCCTTATTGTTTAATGAACGCGAAACGTGGGGTTAATTATTTATCTTATTATGATTTTTTTCGCGTGGGATTCACATCGATTTTTCAGTTTACAGATTTAATGGTATTCTTGATTTTCGTAGACAGTACACCACTTATTAAAGCCTGGACATTCGCCTACCTTCGATTACAGTAAAAAAGTTATTATTGGTTTTGTTATATTATTGGTGGTGTGACCTCTTGTGAGTCCGCGCGGGTGGGTACCACCACCCTGCCTATTTCTGTCGTGAAGCAGTAATGCGTTTCGGTTTGAAGGGTGGGGCAGCCGTTGTAACTATACTTGAGACCTTAGAACTTGTATCTCAAGGTGGGTGGCGCATTTACGTTGTGGATGTCTATGGGCTCCAGTAACCACTTAACACCAGGTGGGCTGTGAGCTCGTCCACACATCTAAGCAATAAAAAAAAAAAGTGTTGGAAATGTTTTGATTATTTGCGTTATAAAATGTTTATGATTGAAGAAAGATCAGTAAGTGTTTATTATTATATTCAAATACTATTCGTTCGTATTTATTGTATTGTTATTGTATATGAAAGGTGGAATTAGATTACTTTCTGAAACAAATAACAATGTTTTATAGCATATTTGTAGCGGTAGCCATTTCTTCTGTTCGATTCTTCTTCACTCAGTCTTTACATCCAAATATTTATAAAAATAAACTCATTGTTTTCTTCTAAAGCGACTTCGGTCTGCTATTGCTACCTTGTACTAATTTTAAGTATGGTGTTCCTCTGCGATCACCTTTAGCCGTTAAATAAGGTTTGGTATCTGTGTCTACGGTAGAGATATGGGTATGGATAACGTGAAAGTCCAATCACTTCATTGCGCAGACTCGAACCGATATCTGACGTGATTGGATGCGACCGGTCGAGGCGTAGCCGAAGCTGACATTGCTGCTAAAAAATGATGAATACGTGACTCGGAAGAAAAAAGGTACATCCATTTTTAATACGCTTTTATTAGCTTCAGTCGTATGTATGTATGTATGTTACGGAATCTTTGAACATGATTTTGACCCCCTTCAAAACGTCGGGTACGTAAACGTCGAAATTAGGTATACTTATTAAGGACCGATGACAATTCAATATTAAAAAAAAATGAAAAAAAATATTGAAAAAATTTAAATTCAACCAAAAAATTAAAAATAATGTTCGAGATCGTACTCGTATTAGTGATGGACGAGTAGAGGTCGATGATATGCAAATTTGCAGTAATGCGATTGGTCGTCCATATTGTTCCCCTTACCCCCCAATCCTCGATTCGTGTAACACACCATTTTAATAATGTAAAAAAGTTTGAACAATAAACACCTAACATTATAACTGTAGAAAAAATACGCCATAGACAAAACAGTTTTATTTCTCGAAAACCAAAATTCACCAAGCCTCTCAACCAACAAACAAAATTGCAAGCCGCACCAAATAAATAATAGTTTAAAAAAACTAACAAAATACGCTTTTACAGAAAATCCAACTACAAAATAGAAAATAAATCTTAATAAATTTGAATTAAAAATAGTGTAAGAAAAAATTATTTTATTGAAAAAACCGTGGGGTGCTTTTAAAAGCGTATTTCGTTAGTTTTTTTAAACTATTATTTATTTGCTCACATGTTTCAATATATTTCATATTGACAAGTGGTTTTTGAAAGGCTCACGTCGGTAAACGTTGAACGTGTGTTACATATTGTATACACAAAAAACTGAAAACACTAACTCAGTATTAAGCTTGTGCCGTATAAACTAGAGCCATCAAATTATCGGCTACATGATAGAAAAGAATGTAAGTTTGACTTCACTGATGTGGATGTCGGAAACAAACAAATACTAGACAAGAGAAAAGCCACCTAGACTTGTTTACCTACCGAGAATCGAACCTTCACCGTGCGATCTAATACTCAGAATCACTAGTCGATCGACTTACAAGTTCATGATGGCATTTACTCTGCAATATCCATAGTCTCCGGTGATCACTCGAGACGAGATTAGCTACGAGTTGTTCGCAATATTTTGTTCGTTATATGCAATAAAATAAACAATAACATTATAAATAATGCAGATGAGCTGACGAGGTATACGCGGTCTACCTGATGTTAGACTGTGGTGGTGTGTGGTTGCCGGCTGACATCCGAGTTTGCAAGTCAAGTCTGTTTCTGTTTTTAAATACAAGGTCAAACAATTCTATCTCTCATCAACCGAATGATCATTGTTCTATACTCTTCGTATATACTGTGTTACTTATAATATTTTGTATTCAAGTTTAACAATATTTGCTATGTGTATGTGCATTACTATAATTCTTATGTTGTATTTGTTATTTTAGATGTTCTACACACACTCATCACTTTTAATTATTATTCTCATAATCCTTTCGCAGGTCTGCTGGAAGAGATTTCTTAAAGAAATAAGCAGTGCCTTTGTACATAATTTTCCTATTGCTCTGTAATAAGTCTTCTTTATTGTGTGTACATAAATAAATAAATAAATAAATAAGGTGTTAAGCCAAAGGTTGAGGTTACCATCCATCTTAAATCTTAAGGCTAAGTTTAAATCGTTAGAATATAATAAAGATCGCATGGGACATTAAAAAAAATCTAGTGGTCCCGCAGTAGTCGAAATTCGACTATAATTAATTGAAATTGTAAGTTTGTACACTATTATGCTTCTATTTTCAAAGACTATTATACTTCTATAATCACAAATTTCGCCAAGACTACACTATAGAAAAATATTAATAAAGACAAACAATATTTAATCTATTCTCAATTTGAACACAGACGTCAAGAACAAAAGTTTGACAATAAATAAATATTATGCATACGTGTGTGCGTCAAATAGGTACATGGTAGTGTGTATAATATTTTTTTTATTGATTTGATGTATTTTTTATGCATAATTTAAAAAAAATTTAACTTTCTACACTCCTCTGTATTCTCTATAAGTGTGGGAAATTTCATACTCCTCCGTCCGCACAATTTTCCTAAAAAGGGATACTAAGTTTTTCCTTCACCTATTAATATATAGATTAGTGTTCGCCCAAAAAAAAAATTCGAACGTAATTATTGAACCTTGAAGAGAACTTGAAAATAGATACTAAACAAAAAAATCTGTCGACAAACAGACACCCAAACAGAAAATGGGACTTAAATGTTCTGTTATTACCTTTTGGTGTATAAAAATAAATATGTATAACTTATTATTTGGTGTGTATGACTTCAAAATGATTTGAACAATTTAGTTACTACTTTTACGTTTTATGTTTGTATATGTTTATTAATCCAAAGAAGGCTATTTTGGATGAAGAAAAATAGGGAGAGAAGCTTCCGAGAAAACTGGGAAGTTCACAAAGCTCACGTTAAAAAATGGTACAGTAGTAATAAATATAACTTTTTATTGTTATTAGTATATTAATTGCAGTGAATACAATTCGAATTTTAATAATTGAGGGTGACATTATTGCAAGGCACTGATCTGAATTATCTAATAACCTGTTGTCTGGTAGAGATAGCTCTAAGCGATAAGGCTACCATTGTTGCTATTATAAGGTACACATTTTTTATGACTAACAGTATTCTGCTGCAAAAAGTCATATATTCTGGATGGAAAACATTTATACAGAATTTTACTGCAACTACGCTGAAAGAAAGAAAGAAAGAAAGAAAGAAAGAAAGAAATCATTTATTCGCTAAGCATAATGAAAATAAGTGTAGTTAAAAGCAAAAAGTAGTAGTTAAAAGCAGCGTGTATGCTCTGTCATTATTTGACAGGTGGATTTTAGTGCAGTGCAAGATATTATAATATTATATAATTTACTATTCATTCATCCATAATTAAACTAAAAATTAAAAAATCCATTTATTTTCAATGTCGTCCCTAAGAAAATCATTTATCTGATAATAATTCTCACTAATAAGATTATCTCTTAGTTTTTTCTTAAAATGAAAATCGTCTAGGGCTCTTAATTTCTTTGGTAGTTTATTAAATATCCTAACGCTCATACCTAATATACTATTAGTCTTTAATGTAGTTTTGGATTTTGGAAAACATAGTTTATCGTCTCGTCGACTTCTATGGTAATCGACCGTTCACCTCGTCCTTAAAATTTCTTCGATTCTCGAACAGGCGCGGGTGTTCCCATCCCACAGTGTCCGCCGCCCGGCGATCGGTTCGATACGACATGCGCTGTGAACGATCAACTTTTTTTCCTATTAGAGGGCGTGGCTATCGATACATCAACAGCTATCGATACTTCGATATCGGGATACGCCTTCCTATCGACTTCGTGAACTACGATGTAGCGCGTTATAATAATTGTCGTGAATTACTTTATTAAGCAACGGTTGGTATAAGTAATATTCGACGGAAGTAAGCGGAATTGTTGTAACTTGAAAAACCTAAAAACTTTACAGAGTCTTAATATCTTATACCTTTAAAAGAGCAATTCTTGTATATATAATCTGAATCTCGGAAACGGCTCCAACGATTTTCATAAAATTTACTATACAGGGGATTTCGGGGGCGATAAATCGATCTAGCTACGATTTATTTTCAGAAAATGTTGTTTTATTCGTATTTTGAATAATCAATCAACTCTTCCCGACATCTATTGGCGAATAATAATACAATTTTTCTTAATTGAGGGCAACTAACCGCTTTAAAGACACAACAAGATGGCGATATCAAAAAATCATCATCCAGTGTATAATAATACAAAGTGATTTAGCCCAAAATGCAAGTTACGATATTTCCGCTTTCTTCAGCCGATATGCCATTACGATAAAAATGTTTTTAATAGTACGTAATGACGTACCGATTTGTCAACCAAAAACTTCAGAGGTGTCAAGGGACACCCGGATGGAACGAAGTTCCTTTCGATTAATTAGTAAGGAATTGTAATTTTTTTTTTTAGTTATAATAATAAATTACGGCATTATGAAGAAGAAAAAAAACAATACTATGAACTAAATTACTATTGTTGAAACGCTATCTCGAGAAACTGTACTCATTACGCGGACCAATCGGATACGAGCAATGTCACGCGATAAGCGCCTACACGTTGATTGGTCAGAATGACGGATCTAAAAAGTGTCGTGACAACTTTTCGTAAGAATTTTTTCCGTCTAGCCCCCTTTCACAACGCGCGATAAGGAACTTCGTTCCAATAATTGTATGCCGTGTAAACAAGCTTACCCGACACGTAGCGCTAATTAGACAAAGACATCGCCAAGTAAATATCAGTACAGTAGAAGTTGAACATAGACATTATACACAGGTTACCTTAGACGCATTTTTTTTTTTTTTCAGCTATCGTAATAAAAATAAAATTACAAATCGTACGATTTATTTATGATTCTTAACGAAAGCGATTTCAATTTACTTAAAATCTGGAGAAGTTTTACTAGAATTAAAGATTATTGTTCGTAACATATCCAATCAATCAAAAAAACGCAATCTTTTTAAGTCAACTCAATCAATCAATGATTCTATTTTCGTCTTAACAACTCTTCAAAGCTTTTGATAATGTTAATTCAATAGATCCCAAGGATACGTTTAGAGCAATTTATTTGCCCAGAAAACAAAGATAAGTTCTTAATAAATGAGCTCACAACGTACCGATTGTTAAGTGTTTGCCAGAGTATATAGATATAGAAACTTGAATACCGTCACCCACCTTGAGACATGAGGTCGAAACCTCAAATGCACTGTATAACAGCCGTCATACTCTGTAAGGAATGTCTGCCTCGCGGTTATAATAAATAAGACGACGGTATAGACTTGGAGCACAATCTATCCTACCACTAGCAAATATGCTAACACTGTAGATCACAGAAACCTAAATTATGAAGATATTGGTCCAAATTCGAAACTGTGGTTTATTTTTGTGGCACCGGTAGGCGTGTGTGGACAGGCGTGTCGCGACGCCACGATTGGCTGATCGGAAACCAATCGATAACCAATAACCGGGAATGGCTCGACCGATAAACCTGGATAGTGCAGGCGTATCACTGCGGCATGAGATAGCGTTGTATGGAAAGCTAGTTAGTTAGGTATTACAACCTTCCCGCTGGATCATCTCGATAGGTCGCAATTTGAATCGGATGGTGAGTTCTGGGAAACTCTGCTTCTGTGCTCGTTAGAATAAGTGTCAGCTCTTTCAGATTGGTAATTGTGTATGTGTACCTAGTCTTGCCATAAATACTGAGACAAAGGAAAAAACCAAATTTCTATTGCAAATAACATTTATTACTTTTACAGTGTGTTAATTTAAAAATATGAATATAAAACAATTTAAAGTATAAAAAGCTTATTCGAAGTGGTCTCCATTGGCTGCAATACAGTCCTTTAAACGTCGAGGCCAGTTATCAATAGAAGCACGCACTCTTTCCATGAAAAATTTTTCACTGCCAATTGTACGGATTGTTTTAGGGACTCCAAATTATCATGGCGTTTTGAGCAAGCCGTACTCTCTAAAACTGACCATAAATCATAATCCAGCGGATTAAGATCGGGACTAGACGACGGCCAGTCTTCAACTCTGATGAAGTCCGAAACGTTCGTTTCCAACCAAGACTGCGTAGACCGAGCTCTATGACCTGGCGCCGAGTCTTGCTGGAAGGACCATTCTTGATTATTGAACATGGTGTTGTTAAGGAACTTCACTACTTTGTACAAATCATACTTCTTATTTATGTACCAAATAAGTACAAAATCATACACCGTGCTTTCTTAGAAAGTATTTAAGGACAATCTTTGACTGACGTTAGGAGGCAGTAAGAAGCCTCGTACGTTAGAAATACGCCCGGTCTATTAGCATGAAGCTATGCGACTATGCCTGTATTCGGATCAATGTATGCCCATACCAGTACTTATGAGGAAATGTGCAGTTAACATGTACTACCGAACGATGTCGTATATTAAAAGTCAAACCCAGAAAATTTATAATTTTGCCTAATTATTGCTTGTAGGGTAGTTATTACCGCCATCTTGCGTGTTTCTAATGCGGGTAGTTATATTTCTTTTATTACCGCTTTGAAAGACGGTGCAGCAGTAAAACTGAATTGAGATTTCGACATGATCTTAAAGTGGGTAGCGGTGTTCATGTTTTGACGCTTATGAGCTCCGATAAACACTCAATACTCACCTGCAGGTCGGCCTATCGAAAAAAACTAGGTCATTGACAAATTATATCTTTACCCACATATTTAGTGTAGGATTTCCTTTGACATTAAAATTATAGAGGTATAAGACTTGAAGAACGAGATAAAAGATATTGTGTGTGTGTGTAAGATAAGAGATCGTTTTTCTATTAGTGATTCATGCAAATAACTTCTAAGTTAACGGTTTTGATTTCTAGATATTTAATACCTAAAGCTATGTACACTATGTTCTGTTTTTATTTAACAAACAAAGTCGTAGACGTTTCATTCTTCTTTTATTATTATTGTCGCTTCGCAAAGAATTATCTAGAAAGGGTTAATTAGTATGTACTGAGAATTGAATTAAATTTTACGTTTGCCATCTGAGGATATGCCTTGAAGTTTTTAAATGCAGTTTTTTTGTATTAAATGCAGTAATTTTGTATTTCAAATACTAAAGTCAAGCATGTTTATGCGTAGAATATTAGAAATTAGACAAAAGTTACATTTAAAATTTTAGAACATAATATTATAAGTTACATCTATTAACTAAATAGCAATAATTTTTTTTTTTTATTGCATAGCTGTGTGGACGAGCTCACAGCCCACCTGATGTTAAGTGGTTACTGGAGCCCATAGACATCTACAACGTAAATGCGCCACACACCTTGAGATATAGTTCTAAGGTCTCAGTATAGTCACAACGGCTGCCCCACCCTTCAAACCGAAACGCATTACTGCTTCACGGCAGAAATAGGCGGGGCGGTGGTACCTACCCGTGCGGACTCACAAGAGGTCCTACCACCAGTAATTACGCAAATTATAATTTTGCGGGTTTCATTTTTATTACACGATGTTATTCCTTCACCGTGGAAGTCAATCGTGAACATTTGTTGAGTACGTATTTCATTAGAAAAATTGGTACCCGCCTGCGGGATTCGAACACCGGTGCATCGCTTCAACACGAATGCACCGGACGTCTTATCCGTTAGGCCACGACGACCACAAAATTTTATAGCACTATTCTTCTTGTGGATAATTTGCAGTTGTTTATACATCACCACCTTCATTGAATGTGTTGGAGTAAAAATGTATACATTGGAATTGACATAAAACATTAACATAAGGTTAGAAACATAAATTTTCTTAGTTAAAAATAAAACATAAAACACTGTAACGATGCAATACGCGTATTTTAAATAATTATCAAATTGTAACTGCCCAATGAATACATTACTTTATATTTATTTTTCTAGTTTGTAACTAGCTTTTTTTTTTTTTTTTTATTGCTTAGATGAGTGGACGAGCTCACAGCCCACCTGGTGTTAAGTGGTTACTGGAGCCCATAGACATCTACAACGTAAATGCGCCACCCACCTTGAGATATAAGTTCTAAGGTCTCAATTATAGTTACAACGGCTGCCCCACCCTTCAAACCGAAACGCATTACTGCTTCACGGCAGAAATGGGCAGGGTGGTGGTACCTACCCGTGCGGACTCACAAGAGGTCCTACCACCAGTAATAAAAAAAAAGAAACACAAAAAACAAAAAAATAAAAATAAAAAAACTAAAAACATAAAGTCGTTCTTTCTTACCTTCAAAATCATATATTAAAAAACAATAATTTTTAATCGCAACTTTACTAGGGAGGGCATATCCACAAAATCCCGTCCCCGATACAGAGAAATGCGAGACGAAAGACGGCAAACGCAAAAAAATCGCGCGAAAAAAATCCCGTCGTAGGAAATATCTTTTATCTTGTAGTTATTTTTATCCTTTAAGCAAAAGAAAGATGGATGCAAAGATAAAAAAAAATGAACGCGAAAAGAGAACGTCGAAATAATTAGTTCGCTTGCTTCGGTCGGCCATTGTGAATATTCATTGTTGATTTGGTACAAAAGCGAAAGATCCTTTATATTCTTAATTTTGTAATGGAATAAATATAAAAAATACCATCTTATTGTTCTCGGTTTAATTTGTTTAATTATATCTGTCTTTTATCGTGAGCGTGATGTCTTGATTTTTTTGCTGGGTAAATTAATTGCTGGCTGAAATAATTCAGTGTGTACTTCGTAAGATCGTCTTATTGGTATTCCAAAAGCTTTTTCTTTGTTTTAGGCAGATGATACTACCTGGCGATAATAACTGGCGATCTGCGGTCGTAGATGTATACAATAAAGATTGTTGCGTTTTTTTATTATTATTGTCTACAATATAATGCCATATCTATGCTCTTTCTGGTGGAAGAATATGGCGCAATCGCATGTTGCCAATTCTCGAATTACGATGATCGTGCCAATTATCGAAGATTTATTTTATTATTGTACATAATTTCTAAAAAGAACTTTTAAAATTTTTAGTTAACAAGATTTTGTGTGACGTTAAATGCAAGGATGATTATTCAATAAAAATATATTATGTTATTTGTTCTCATATTTAAATGAAAATATTGCTAAATAACTGATGACTTAGTCCTTCGATTGCATTGTGTGATAAACAGAAACTTCACCGAAAATAATTTAGTTCTAAGAGTCCGAAACTAATGATTATATAAAATATTGAAAGGGCAAAACGCCCTAATAATGGCTTATAACAATAATTAGTTCGGTGATTCGGACCCCATCCCAGGGGTCAAGTGAACGATTGTCCTTTGAAGGGTTGATTAAGATGACCGGGGCCCAGTAAGAATCACATAGACTAAAAATGTAGAATGAATTTTATAAATTGACACCTCAATTTTTTCCTACAATTCAATGAGGAATGTTTAATTTTCAGGATAGGCCGTGAAGTCTTTTGGATTATACCCATATTTAGCCCAATAAATAGCAATGGCTAAATGTTTAAAAATAATTAGTTTAGGTATGCGTGACTACGACATCTGTAGGCGAAATTTTAAAACAATGTCAAAACAATTGACAAACATTTTTTTAGCATAAAACGGTACAAAACTTCGCAGCCTATTTGACATTAGACAGTTATCGAAGATCAGCACCTTGCCTTTTAAGATTGGTGTGTAAATTGCATTTTTATAACGGATTTCCAAACATTCACACCGATCTAACTACCCATTGGAGCCTCAGATATGAAAACAGAAATAGATATCCATAATTTTACTCATCAAACCATCGTACGTCTGAACTAGGCTAGCACTAACCGTGGGCTCTGACAACAGTTTCATGAGAGTACTCGTGTATCACAATAGTGTGCGCCGTCTATTTTAAAGTTAATATGTGACGGGGTCGTAATGACCCAGCAAGGAAGGGTTAGAACGAAGTTTAATGCGGGCGTACCTGCCATTTGTAGGGATTTACACGACTTCGTTATTTGTTTTCGACCGGTTTTTTGTGTCGAAAGTGTTAATTAGAAAGAGTTTTTTTTTTTTTTCCGACTTTGATGTGTGCAAGCGGTTTGAGAGCGGACACGACGAGTTGGGCTATTATTTTGTTATGTTAATGATGTTTTGGACGTAATGAATCGAATGGATTTTAAATTTTCTGGCTTAGGACTCATATACTCAAAAATGATCAACAAAATAAGTTACGAAAAGTTTTTGAGACTATTTCTTTCACGTGATCCAAAACAATGTTTTTCAAAATGTGAAAACTATAATTCTAATTCATGAGACAATAACATGATACTAGGATATACATGACAGCTATTATTTATTACACTTCCTGTCCTAACAGCTTGAGAGCAATAATATAACATTATAACAAAAAAAAACTGTCTTTTTTTTATTGCTTAGATGGGTGAACGAGCTCACAGTCCACCAGGCGTTAAGTGGTTACTGGAACCCATAGACATCTACAACGTAAATGACGTCACCCACCTTGAGATATTAGTTCTACGGTCTCAGTATAGTTACAACGGCTGCCTCACCTTTCAAACCGAAACCCATTACTGCTTCACGGCAGAAATAGGCAGGGTAGTGGTACCTACCCATGCGGACTCACAAGAGGTCCTACCACCAGTAATTACGCAAATTATAATTTTGCGAGTTTGATTTTTATTACACGATGTTATTCCTTCACAGTGAAAGTCAATCGTGAACTTTAGTTAAGTACGTATTTCATACTTCTCTGACAAACTGAGCTCTCGTAAAATCGACTCGTTTGTCCTCATGGCTGCCCATAGTAACTTCAGTGTTCTTCTCCAGCACCACATTTGAAAAGCCTTTATTAAATTGTGTATTATTTACATATTCTTCTTCTTCTTAGTCGCATATTTCATTGCTGAAGGTCGTGTCCCTGAAAGCCCTTCGTGGCTCTTTGTACCATCAGCTTCCATTTCCTTTGGTTTTCGGCTTACATATACCTACAAACTCCTTAAATGGGAAAAGACAAAAAAGCATATACGCATTGCTTTATGGTGGTCATGTCTTTTTTTTTTTAATTGCTTAGATGGTTGGACGAGCTCACAGCCCACCTGGTGTTAAGTGGTTACTGGAGCCCATAGACATCTACAACGTAAATGCGCCACCCACCTTGAGATATAAGTTGTAAGGTCTCAGTATAGTTACAACGGCTTATTCAACTATTGTGATAGAGAGAGATAGCAAGACGCTTCTTCGATAGCTTCTCTCTTCATTTTCAATGTTTATTTGAACAAAAAAAAAACCAAATTTGCTTTTGCGTATCTGCAGACAAACAAATATAGGAAACAACGCTGTTCATCTTCATGACTAAAATTCAGTCACTCAGTAATTCTTGCTTCTTATAAAATACATTTAGGTAACAATAAAGTCATTCACAATAGTCGTACCTCCGGGTCCATAAAGTCGGCCCATAGTGACCCTTTCGGTTTAGTACCGGACTTTGCTGATATCTTTACGATATCCGGCCCGCCTGATGAACTGGCTTCGACGAGTACGGATCCAGGAATTGTAAACAAAATCTTCTTCTTCTCTATATATAAAAATTAATTGCTGTTCGTTAGTCTCGCTAAAACTCGAGAACGGCTGGACCGATTTGGCTAATTTTAGTCTTGAATTATTTGTTGAAGTCCAGAAGGTTTAAAAGGAAGATGAATGCTCGGAATTAAATAAAAATAACGATTTTGTTTTTCCCTTGATGTGTCCCCCGTCGGATGGAATCCTTTTTTTTTTTAAGTTTATTTTATACAAAAAGTTTATGTCTTTTATTTATCGATTGAGGCACTACGAAGTCTGCCGGGTCAGCTAGTGATGAATAAAATTTAATTTAATTTCTCTGAATCCGCTCCTGGAAATCCAATGGGCCGGACAGGTCACTATTTAATTGTGATTCGACGAAGTGGCCGCCGCCGGAGACGGGACTAATGCGAAAACTAGTGTGCACCCGCCTTTATCCTGAGACGATCGACGGTATCGTGCGAACGTGCCCTTACCTTCACTTTAAATTGACTTCAGAAATTAGATTGGGTCTATGTGTGTCTATGCGTGGACCGCTGTCTATAAGATACATTTTAGGCACAAGTAATGTATGTCTTTGTGATTATCCTGTCGTCTTCTTTCTGTCATTGTACCTCTCGCAAACATAGCAAAGTCATCCATAGGACGTGGCACCAAGACGCTTTTCCACGGAGCAATTTCACAAGATTTAAAACTAATCCTCAGTGGTAGACAAGGCGGTGTTCTGACATTTCCGATGGCTACAAACAGTAGTTCGTTACTGGTGGTAGGACCTCTTGTGAGTCCGCATGGGTAGGTGCCACCACCCTGTCTTTTTCGGCCGTGAATGGGTAATGCGTTTTAGTTTGAAGGGCGGGGCAGCCGTTGTAACTATACTGAGACATTAGAACTCTTATCTCAAGGTAGGAGGTGGCATTTACGTTGTAGATGTCCATGGGCTCCAGTAAACACTTAACACCAGGTGGACCGTGAGCTCGGCCACCCATCTAAGCAATAAAAAAAAGTAGTGTAGTTTGTTATTTATTCTCCTGTTAGCGGAAAATTTGCATTCAAAAATAAATAAGTCAAAACAAATTATTTTATAAACACTTCTAATGTTTTGGTAGGGTATAGTATTATAATATTAACAGGAAACAGAGAAAACGAAGTTCCGGCACTAGGTGTTACTAACTATACTAATACTACTAGTGGTCCCCCAGAAGTCGAAATTAATATATATATCGACATAATTAATTGAAATTATAGGATTGAACATTATTATGGTTCTGTCGTCAAAGACTTACATACTTCTATAATCACATATTTCGCGAAGGCTAGATTATTGAGAAATAACAGTAAAGACAAACAATATTAACAAACAATTAGAACTTATATCTCAAGGTGGGTGGCGCATTTACGTTGTAGATGTCTATGGGCTCCGGTAACCACTTAACACCAGGTGGGCTGTGAGCTCGTCCACTCATCTAAGCAATAAAAAAAAAATATATTAATCTATTCTCAATTTGCCCACAGACTTTAACAATAAACAAAAGAACTAAAAACAATATGCTTATGTGTGTCAAATACATGGTAGTGTGTGTCATGTTTTTTTCATTGATTTAATATATTTTTTATGTATAATAAAAAAAATATTAAATTATAAGTTTGTACACTATTATGATTCTATTGTCAAAGACTATAATCACCGAAATGATTTCGTCAAGATTACACTTTAGATAAAAATATTAATAAAGACAAACAATATTTAATCTATTCTCAATTTGATCACAGACTATAAGCAATAAGTAAAGTTAGACTGTAAACAAATAGTATACATGCCTGTGTGTGTCAAATAAACGGTAGTGTGTGTAATGTTTTTTTTAAATGATTTAATGTATTTTTATGCTTAATTTAAAAAAAATATTATCATTGTGCACACCTTCTCTATATTCTCTATAAGTCTGGGAAATTTAATACTCCTCCGTCCGCGCAATTTTCGTAAAAAGGGGTACAAAGTTTTTGCTTCACGTGTATATATAGATTACGTAATATAGATTACGAAGATTTTTATATTATACTTTTTTTTATTGCTTAGATGGGTGGACGAGCTCACAGCCCACCTAGTGTTAAATGATTACTGGAGCCCATAGATATCTACAACGTTAATGCGCCATCCACCTTGAGATATAAGTTCTAAGGTCTCAGTATAGTCACAACTTCTGCCCCACCCTTCAAACCGAAACGCATTACTGCTTCACAGTAGAAATAGACAAGGTGGCAGTACCTACCCGTGCGGACTCACAAGAGGTCCTACCCGCAGTAATTACGCAAATTATAATTTTGCGGATTTGATTTTTATTACACGATGTTATTCCTTCATCATGGAACTCAATCGTGAACATTTGTTAAGTAGATACGTATTTCATTAGAAAAATTGGTACCCGCCTGCGGGATTCGAACACCGGTGCGTCGCTACATACGAATGCATCGGCTGTCTTATCCTTTAGGCCACGACGATTTATACTTAATTTGAAACGCGACCTCCGTGTTCGGGAATTCAGATTGCGCCCGAAGTCACCCCAGTTGCCAGTGGCTTGATGTGCCAGTGTTGCTCGCTACAGTTGCAACAACTCACCACTAAACTGAGGCCTATAAAATCAAAGGCAGCTAAACGCTTTAATGTAGTAAAATGGATTAACTATAGCGCTATCCTGTTTAGTTAGTTGGACATGCTTTAGTATTTTCATATGCACAAATGCAGCTAAATCTCTAGCGGAATCAGTTCAAATTTTTTATTTTAACTCTGTACTCAAATATAAACGAAGTTTTATCATTTAAAATTCAGATCATTAGTAATATTCTCATTCTTTATAAATCTGCTTTAAAATAAAGAATATCGTAGCTACCCGAACAAAGCTATTTCAGCTTCTCGTACCGGGAGTGTTGCTAACACTGGCCCTAGCAAGAGCAGTACTTCGATGGATCAGGAGAATCCGCAATGACGTGTTTAGGGCCGATTTTTGTAGTTTACCTGAATATTTGACAGACTTGGATTTAGCTGCCTTTGATATTGTAGGCCTCAAATGTAAGTTTGGCCACCAAAAAAACTAATGCACCATTTAAATTAAATATAGTTTTTAAATCCAAACGACTAACGCACTCCTTCGCAAGCGATCCGGTTGGGTGATCAAAGGGTCCCCGTCTGGTATTCGGTAAGATAAAAAACGCAATCAGTCCTGGAGACGGGTGCCCTCTTTATTTTTTCTTAATTTCTTCTTGATTCCAATCAGGAGTAAATTATAATAGCGAGTTAACTACACGATGTCCCTTTTGTATTGTTTGTCTTTGTTTTTTTTTTTTTTTTGTATTTCGCTTCTCTTTGATCATTGATATCTTTATAGAGTCGTTGTGAAAGTTAAAAAATGTTGGGACTATTTTTGGTGAGAAAATAAATTGTTTTTTTTTGCCTTCTTAACTAAACAAGTACGCTGTCTACCTGATGACGTGTCATCCTTAGGAAGGAATATGAAAGTGCAAACAAAGATCTCTGGAAATGCACTGATTCTAAAAAAAAAGGATGACGGGTTCATCTCAAGAAATTCCTCATAACACTACCTGCAGATCTTTAGTCTAGTGCTACATATTACTATATGTATTTTGCGACTTCATTGTCTGATAATACTGTATAATATTATGAACCCGCATTGACAAGTACCACCATACAGTCTATGGTTGCCACAAAACATTCATGTGCTGGGCTCAAAGGTTGGGACTGCCTTTAGAAAATAATATTCAGATGTCAGTGGACGCCAGGAACCATTTAAAGCCAGATCTATCCATTCATACTCTTAAGAATAATTTACTGAAATAAAACTAGGAGTATCCTTTACAATATATTGAACAGCTACGAATAAAATGGTGGAATCAAAAATCACACTGAGCCCTTCAAACGTCACACTTAATGAACATCTCTAAGACGGAACGGATAAATTTCGAATAATTTTCCAGGGAGCGAATTCGTTTCCTTACCCGAAGTTAAATTAACTTTTTTTCGGCTTTTTTGTTTATCGGCAGCCATCTTATAACCCTTCCCTTCGTTGTATCGGCGGCTGAATTGTCACAGATCCGAGCAATGGTCGTCGGTGCAAAATTGAATTTTTATCATGATGAAAATTT
Source organism: Bombyx mandarina (assembly GCF_030267445.1). Classification (NCBI taxonomy): domain Eukaryota; kingdom Metazoa; phylum Arthropoda; class Insecta; order Lepidoptera; family Bombycidae; genus Bombyx; species Bombyx mandarina. The sequence goes on along the minus strand of NC_143222.1, from coordinate 13,099,344 downwards.
ACAGTGTAAAACGTAATGTTTCGATTACGTAACAAAAGAATTTTCCGCGGCCATTTTGCGGGAGCTAAACGCAAAATGGCGGACAGCTAATGTCGATTTTGGCGGATTGAGTTTCCTTTCACTGTTTTGATGGGATTCTTTAAAAGAATTTCGTTGGAATGTCTAGCTGTGATGACTTCAATGATTTTATATTATTATTTGTTTAATTAAGCGCTCAAGTGCAGAGCTAAAATGGCTACGGAACCAATTCACTTAATACAAAATTTTCTTAATGATATTTTCTTACATATCCAGTTAACAAAAATGTGACCTAACTTCTTAGTCAATAGTTGTTTTTATTTCCCTTGACGAAAACACTAAAGTAAAATTTACGAAATGGTTGCTCTAAATTTTGAAGTCGTCGTGGCCTAAAGGATAAGACGTCCAGTGCATTCGTATCGCGCGATGCACCGGTGTTCGAATCTCGCTGGCGGGTACCAATTTTTCTAATGAAATACGTACTCAACAAATGTTCGCGATTGACTTCCACGGTGAAGGAATAACATCGTGCAGTAAAAATCAAACCCGCAAAATTATCATTTGCGTAATTACTGGTGGTAGGACCTCTTGTGAGTCCGCACTGGTAGGTACCACCGCCCCGCCTATTTTTGCCGTGAAGCAGTAATGCGTTTCGGTTTGAAGGGTGGAGCAGCCGTCGTAGCTATACTGAGACCTTAGAACTTATATCTCAAGGTGGGTGGCACATTTACGTCGTAGATGTCTATGGGCTCCAGTAACCACTTAACGCCAGGTGGGCTGTGAGCTCGTCTACCCATTTAAGCAATAAATAAATAAATTATTGATTTTATTGGATTTCTTTTATACAAATCTGAACTCGAGAAAATGATGTAATATAGGATATTGTATAGCGTATTTAAATTCTCCGTCTACAATAATGGATCATCTCAATTAATGAAACACACGCAGCTTACGCTGACATTAAGTGGAACGCTAATTGAAGCATCACTGAACTGCGCTTGGCAACTGAAAAAGAAAGCGCACACGTTTTTCACTTGATGCTAAGCGGTTGCCACGATGAGCAAAATGTTCGCCATTTTAAAAATAAAAATAAAAATATGCAGTATAGTTATAAACAAACTCCACAATCGCTACCCGAAATATTTGTCCATCTGATTGCGCAGCTTCGGAATATTTGAATTAGGTGGAATGTACGTCCCTCTGCCTACGTCCTCTACGTTAAAAAAAATCAAGATCTACTCATAAAACTAACCTACTGGTCCCTAAACAAATAGTCAAATAGTTATGTGTTGGGTTTTTAAGTTACTAGCACAAATAATAAAAATCTTACGTTACGGACGTTTTTTCCCGGTTAGAGTACCCGTCCGCGTCGTCCGACAAAGAACTTCGTTCCAAAAAAGGCAGAACGAAATTCAAAACGTTTACATTCCGAGTGAAATGTAACTCAAATTGTTAGTCAAAAATGCCGAATCCCGAACAGTTTGGAAGACGTCACCGTTCGACCGAGGCGTCTTATCCTTACGATTTGAATAATTTTTACATTTAAAATCATTCGCAACGACAACATCCAAAGGGTAACCGCAGCGGATCGCGACCATTGCCGCGAGATAAGGACAAAACTCGAAATTGTGCTCTAAAACGTAAGATGCAGCGTTAATTAGCTCTTCGATTGTATTTCATTCTTTATTCCCTCTAAGGTTGAACGAATCTAAACTTCATTTAGAAGAATCTAAAGTTCATTTAAAATTTAAATGATAAATCATTATGCAAATTTTAAATTCGCTTCTTGAAAAACTTGGAGTATATAAATGCCTATTTACTTATTTTTAACTGATATTTCTACAACAAACAAATGTATAAAATAGTTGTATATAATTTCATCAACTACTATCCCTCTCGCTTATGAATATATTTTCTTTTCTCTAATTCAAGTGCAGAAATAAACTCCTCTTTTGTTTGAGATTAGCTCTCAAAATAATCTTGAAAAATTTATCACTTGATATTTTAGAAGCAGCGGTTGTTTATGGTGTGCTAGCTAGCTATACAGTAGAATCGACAAAGCTCCTTTACAACCGAAGCCCTACACAGAAAGCGCAACTTTGGCTAACGGTAAGCTCATAACTTGAATCGCCGCCAAAATAAATTCCGAGTGATTCTTTTAATACGGATTTTAAGCAGATTTTCTGTGGAATAAGTAAAAACGAATCCGTCAGTCCGCTAAAGGCTTAGCTCTGTTCCCTGAATATTTATAAGTTTTTCTATCATTTCATTTTGAATCAAATAAAGGGCGGATTTCATACTTTATTCGCAAATACATTAATTTGAATTTTTATTATTGTTTTGATTTTTTGTATGGAATTTTATACTAATTATTAAGGTAAAAAAAAGGAAATGCTACATTGAAAATTACAACTTTTTAAATGTTATATACTCATATTTCTAATATATGTAACTCGGCTAAGGTTCGTTTGATGGTGGGACATTTTGAAAGTAAAAGTGGGTCAGTACTATTGGTATTGATGTATGCCATCACACATTTTAGTTAAGGGTTAAGAAATTGTTGTACCAACATAATCAAAACTGATACGTCTCAGCGTTTGTATGCTTCTGGGTGACCACTTAACATCAACTAGGTAATTTTACTAGTGATAGGTCGTCCTCTGAGCCCGCACGGGTAGGTACCACCACCCTGACCTACTCCTTTACGGCAGAAATAGGTTTCTGTCGTGGAGCAGTAACTGTAGTGTGTTTCGGTTTGAAGGGTGGGGCAGCCGTTGTACTATACTGAGACAGAACTCATATCTCAAGATGGGTGGTGCATTTATGGTAACCACTTAAAGTCAGGTGGGCCGTCAGCTCGTCCAACCATCTAAGCAATAAAAGGTAGTAGAATCGACAAGCCATCTGAAATAATAACAATGTCATCCAACCACAATCACTCATTGGAATTGAAAAACATTATATTTGTGTTATTCCCAATGGCTAAAACGATTCATACTTATCGTATGGACACAATCTGTAAATGACTACACAGAATGAAGATCTACTTCTGAGTATAATTAGCGCCCTCCACTAGTATATTTAGCGGAATAGGCGGAATAGGCGATGACACAGCCGAGCCGAGGTGAAAGCTTTTAATATCAAATGAACCGAAAATTGGTATGTGTCAAATAGTATTATTAGGTGTATATTTATAGAGCTGTTAACAGTAGCAAAGGTTGAATCATGTATGATTTATTTTCTAAACTCTAAACAGGAGCTGTGGGCATTGTGATACAAAATTGATAATGTAAGTGTCCAGTTTTCAGTACCAAAGAATGAGCTGATGATTAAACAATAATCTTACAATAAGTTATCTAAGCTAAAAATTGTAAATGATACTAAAATACTTCAGTACATGCACGTATTTCACGTTTAAAACAAAGCAAACAAAGATTGTACTGATTTATGATGTGAAATTATTAATTTATATTAAAATTAATTTATATTATGGGCTCAAATTTACGCCTATAAATAAAAGCTATGAAAATTTTGAGAAATCATTGCACATCCAAAAGTAATAATAATAAATAAAGTAATAATAAATAAATATTTACTAACAATCACGCCACGTTAACTGGTCCCGTGATAAGTTCGTAAATAACTTGTGTTACAGGTACCAGATAACGGAAATAAATGTAAGATTTATATTATACACATACATATATTTAATATACATCCATAACCCTGGAAAAGACATTTATATTTATCATACAAATATCTTCCCTTGGCGGGATTCGAACCCGCGACCCTCTTGTGTAGTGACCATGTCACTTACCACTACACCAGACGGCCGTTGAAATAATATTGATCATAAATCAGTACAATCTTTGTTTGCTTTGTTTTAAATTCAAAATCAATCAGTCAATCGGTCAAATTACGTTAGCAAAGGTCACGCATACGCAAAAGTGTCTCAAAACGGTAACATTTCGTACCACAACCATTTGTCTGATCACTGGGTCGCGAACATGAATAAGACAACGAGCAAACAAATCATGCTCGCCACACAACGCTTGCCCCGTGTGAGAATCGAACCCCGACCCTCGGCGCATTAATCAGGGTCGCTAACTATTGCACCACCGAATCAGATTAGTCATCTGGCTCACAGTCCACCTGGTGTTAAGTGGTTATTGGAGCTTATAGACATCTACAACGTAAATGCGCCACGCACCATGAAATATAAGTTCTAAGGTCTCAATACAGTTACAACAGCTGCCCCGCCCTTCAAACCGAAAGGCTAACTAACTAATATAAAGTAGTTGTATCAACTTCATAGACATATGCACGCATCCGCTACTGCAGTGCTTCGTATAAAATTATACCCACACCTTGTAATTACACTGTGCACGTTTATTTGTTCCGTTTTAGATTTAAGCTGATTTCATATGCAAAACACGATCTTTATTGTCGCCCAAGGATAATGCACAACCATCAATTCTGTTATCTAATTGAGAAAACCATCATTTTCTGAGCATCATCATCATCATCATCAGCCTGTATCTCTCCACTGCTGGATGTAGGCCTCTCCCATAGTCCGCCACAATGAACGATCCTCCGCCTTCCGCATCCAATCTCTCCCAGCATATCGCCGCAAGTCATCGGTCCAACGGGCAGGGTCCATTTTCTGAGCATTCCTTAATAATTCCTACTTTTTTTAATAGGTACATAATTGTAATTGCAATTGTATATTTTGTAATTTTTTTTCGAGATTTAATGTTTGAAATTTAAGCTACTGGAGGTAGGACGTCTTGTGAATCCGCACGGGTAGGTACCACCAGTCTGCCAATTTTTGCCGTGAACCAGTAATGCATTTCGGTTTTAAGGGTGGGGCAGCCATTGTACTGTTAAAAGTGAGACCTTAGAACTCAACTCATGTCTCACAGTGGCTGGTGACATTTATGTTGTGGATGTCTATGGGCCCCGGTAATCTCTTAACAGCAAGTAGGCCGTGAGCTCGTCCACCCATCTAAACAATAAATAAATAAAAAAGGTAAAAGGGCCAATGACAAATATGAAAAGATACAATTTAATAAGGTGGTAAAATATAGATAAGATTTCAAAATATGCAAAACATGATCGCAATTTTTATGTTAAAATAAATATAGAAATAACTATACAAGCTTCGGGAGAGACATCAATTTAAGTACTAATCATAGCACTGATCTACAAAGTATGTATGGAGTCGACATCAAAATAACTTGATATTGGTGAATAAAACAGCTTTTCGCCAAAACAAATTATCTATATCGGAATTAAAGTAGACCTACTTCTTATGTGCATCAGCTTTCTTGTCACTTCACATATTATTATATCCTTAGTGATTTTTACAAATTAGGACTTCAGCCCGGCTAACCGTCTTAATAACCGTGGCGCAGACACTTCTCTTATGTAAAAAATGCCATCAAATTACCTATGCAGAGTCGTGCAGCGCGTATAATTCGCTGAAATCCTGTGAGCTAGTTTACTAATACTAGACAAATTTAAAACAGACTAGAGGTCCCGCAGTAGTCGAAATTCGACTATAATTAATTGGAAATGTAAGTTTGTACACTATTATGATTGTATTTTATACTTCTATAATCACAAATTTCGCTAAGACTATACTATAAAAAATATGAACAAAGACAAACAATATTTAATCTATTCCCAATTTGACCACAGACGTCAAGAACAAAAGTTTGACAATAAATAGTGTGCATGCGTGTGTGCGTCAAATACATGGTATGTAGTGTGTGTAATATTTTCTTTATCGATTTAATGTATCTTTTATGCTTTATTTAAAAAAAATATTGGTATTGTGCACTTCTTCTCTGTATTCTCTATAAGTGTGGAAAGTTTCATACTCCTCCGTCCGCGCAAATTTCGTAAAAAGGGATACAAAGTTTTTGCTTCACGTATTAATTTAAAACAGATTTATCTAGTATCGCCAATCTGCATAAAATACATGTAACATAACAAAGTGTACAAGGTCCCGCGTTACTTAGCGTAATAATTGCAATTATAATTAGCAGGGTAGAGTGTCTCGCGCCTAATGCGTTACGCAGTTTTGAAAATTTGATAACTTTATCCAAATTCGTAGGGCGTAGGGCACGTTTGGGAAATCTCTGTCTCTCATTATTGCTTCTATCGCGACCGAGGGAACGCTCTGCTTCTCTGTGCTAATGTGTCCGCGAAGCCACCTCGCAGAACCACGAGCAGTGAATTTCTGAGGACATTCTTTTTGTTAAAATGATTACAACAAAAGAATGGTAAAATCTAAACAAATAAATATTTGTCCAGGATCGGCATGAAGCATAGATAATAATAATGACCATGAAGTGAATTGCGCATTCATCTTGAGACATGAGACATGAAACAGAAGCTTTAATGGCCTCGTACACATTGACCGGTAATATCGAATGCCTCTCAGCAGAAAAAGATAATTTGGAGTGGCCAGATTTGAGAACTCGCACTGTTCATGATTAGTTTTGAATCATCTTGGCTTCAGTACGTCCTACAACCTACATTTTATTCGTTATATAAAAACAACATTATAAACCCTACTAATATTATAAACTCGAAAGTTTATAAGAATATATGGATGTGTGTTTGTTACCTACTCTTTCACGCAAAAACTATTGAATGGATTTTGATGAAACTTTACAATAATATAGCTGACACATCAGATTAACACAGAGGCTATAACTTATAAAGATATACTGTGAATTACCCAAAATATAACGATAAGTGTCAAGTAAGTAGGAAAAAAATCTGCCATCTCATTTTCATAATCAATAATAAATTACAGTTCCCGCAGCGAGGGCGCGTCGCTAGTATATAATAAACAAGAGTTCGGAAACCAGAATAGTCCTTTCAAGTAGGTAAAGATCTGAAATTAATTTCTTAAGACAGGCGATGACCTTTATAATAATATCCACTGTAGTTTAAATGAACCAATAACTAAGCAGACTTTTTTTTTTATTGGTGGACGAGTTCACAGTTCACCTGTTGTTAAGTGGTTACTGGACATAGACATCTACAACGCAAATGCGCCACCCACCTTGAGATAATATGAGTTCTAAGGTCTCAGTATAGTTACAACGACTGCCCCACCCTTCAAACCGAAACGCATTAATGCTTCACGGCAGAAATAGGCGGGGTACCTACCCGCGCGGACTCACAGGAGGTCCTACCCCCGGTAAAATATACAACACATCAACCGTTTCTTAGCTCAATGGCAGCCCATAGAAACTGGTCCACGCTCGGTTCACTAGAGCCCTAAAGTGACAAGTTAGAGATGGATTTTTGCTGTATCCAACTGTACGTAATTAGCCAAAATTATCGGGCGTATATGTGTTAGGTGGATACGGTTCTAAATTAATTAGAGCTTCTGGCTTTCGTTATAATTCAGAGGATAAGTTCCGTCGGGATTTAATAATGGACTGTGTAAATCAAGAGGTAGTTAATGTACTGGAGGATACTCGCGAACAAAAGTATGTTAAGGAATTTCGTTTGGGTTTGGATTTTTTTTTACCAGAAATCGTTGAGTATAAAAAAATATATATATCATTGAGAATTATCAATTGTAAATATAAAATTTAATTGAGAATACCATTCGAAAATATATTTGGTATTTCTAATTTATTATATATTAAACTATTTTAAATGATTTGTGAAATCAGCTTCAAGTCCGGCTGTTTTAATGTGGCTGTTTTAATTAAAATTCAATATTTTTTTGAGATATAAAAACGAAGAGAATATTCAGTCAATATCCACAAGACACACCGAAACAGTAATGGAACACTTACAGCTACCAACCTCCGATACAATGGAACTGTCTTTTATTCATACTCTGTTGAATTATTACCCTTTATATTATATTTTGTTATAAACTCCATAAACTCGCTAAGGAATCCAAAGCTTTGTTTTATGTTAATAAGTAATAGTGTTACCGCGGAGTTTACAAACTTATTTGCATATTTTCTGGGACGTCTAGTTCGCGGTTCGCAACGTTTTCCAAAGAAAGAACAATTGACGTACTGACCGAGTTATACTGACACATAAAACATTCATAAAGTAAATATACTATACAAAATATATACATAAATGAATTGCTGTTCGTTAGTCTCGCTAAAACTCGAGAACGGCTCGACCTATTTGGCTAATTTTGGTCTTGAATTACTTGTGGAAGTCCAGAGAAGGTTTCAAAGGTAGATAAATATGAAAATGCTGAGAATTAAATAAAAATCCCCCATCGGACGGATTCCTTTTGTTTGTTTTAAGTTTATTTCATACAAAAGTTTAGGTCTTTTATTTATCGATTGAGGCACTACTAAGTCTGCCGGGTCAGCTAGTTATCTAATAAAGATCACTATAAATTATGTATACTACAAAACTAATAATGATAGGCAAGAAAATACACAGATAACTTTAAAGGCGGTAAGCTTACAATAAATAAAACTACACCTTAAAAAATCTTTGATTTACATCAACAGCATGCTGTATCTTGATATCTCACTTTTATCGTTAAAAAATCTGTCGATACATTAACCTTTTTAAAAAAAGCATATTTATTTCCTTTTAGAATTGTACAACGGATTAGTTATGACCTGTATTGACACCAATTGGTTGAAATTTGAACCAATTTTTTAACTCTCTCTTCTATATCGTTCCCTCACTACTGAGAATCGCGACCACATGAGACGTACTTCCAATGTGCTCGATCATGGGTGGCTTGGACTGCATGGTACAGACTACCACCGAGTGATTATCTTGCCAGATCTAACCATCTGGCTGGCGTTCTGCCCACGGCGCGCTTGCCTTCTATTCGACCCGTAATTATGAGCTTCTCTAATTCATGTCTGGGAGACCGCATGATGTGTCCGAAGAAGCTCATAACAATTAAATTTTTTAACAGTTAATAATAAAATGAGAAAATGATTGTGCCTTTTCACCGCAGATTTTTACTCAGTGAACTTTGAGTTTCCGATACGCCTACCTTGAGAACTTATTTCTTCCACGTAATAAAGATTTTCTTATACGTTCACGTTTCTTATACCTTCAATACTGAAGCTCACGCTTTGTGGCAGAGATAGGCCAGGCCCTGGTATAAACGGTCATCATCATCATCATCATTCTCCTCCCCTTCTCTCAGTCATCTGGAGTCGGCGCAACATGTTTTCTCCTTCCATACTCCTCTATCATATACCATTTCTTCGCTCACTCCCCTCTTACACATATCGTCTTTCACGCAATCCATCAATTTCTTCTTAGGTCTACCTCTTCCTCTAAAACCTTCCACATTCATAGTCAAAACTCTCTTAACAACCTCAGTTCTATTTTGTCTCATCAAATGTCCATACCATCCCAACTTCTCAACTTCTCTGTCACAGGTGCCACTTTCAGACTTCCGCTAACGTATTCATTCTGGTTACAAAACGTACAGACGGTCTAAGCAGAAATTAGTTATGCGTTACTGGGGATTGATTTTATTATCCTATCTTTAAGAAATTGTTCGTACATATACCGTGTCAGATACAAAATTATTTCTTAAGAAAAAAAAACTACGAGAAACTATGACAAAAAAGACGTGTGGTGTCGTGGGACACCGGATAAGAACGAAGTTCCTTGTTAGAAAAATATTAATTTTAAATACTATTCGAGGTATAAAGAAAATAATTAATCGGGTATACATTTTTTACTATGATTTTTTTATTGATAAAAATAAAAAATAAAACTACTTTACAAAGTTATCAACTTTATTTTATTTACAATGATTTATAAAAAGTATATAATAATAATACACAAAGAAACAGCTATTTATATGAATAATAATAATAATAACCGTCATCACGTAGACTATACATTAGACACTGTTTAGCCATCATACTAAGACTATACATAAATAATAAAAATATTACTTTACGGACGTTTTTTCCCGGTTAAAATCTATTGACTCCAAACACTGGGTGTCCTACCTTCGATACAGACGCTTCACGAATATTCCGTACTTGCTCGAAATGTTTTGAAACTACTCTCTATTACTTATAGCTTATATAGCTTATAGAGCTCGTGATCCTCGTTAAAATCTTGAATAATCCAAAACAAAAGCATTAAAAAAAGGTACATTACTGTCACCCTCGAAAAAGCGCCCCAAGTGTGCTTAATGCCTTCATGTATCAATTCAAAAGCATCAGTTAAGGAAAAAGTTTGGACGAGCGAAAAAGCACGTTAACTGCCTAACTCCGGCTGAACTTTGTTTTAAGTTGTCATCGGTAAGATTATTTAGGAATCTTAAGGGCCCTTTTACAATTGTAAAGATTTCTTTTACATATTTATAACGATAAATCAGTGAACTGGCTTATATGAGATAAGCTCTTACATGCGATAAGTTCTAAGCTAAAGTGCTACTAATAGGTTGCCATAACCGATTAACTTTAATCGTAAATCATTTGTTGTTCTATAACTGACTTGTTGTTGCTTGACACTATATTAACATTTCTTCTTTTCTTCTTTTTGATATGACATGTAATTTTTAGACATTTTTATTAATATTTCAATAAATAGTACTGTTTTTTATTATTATTGTATTCCATTTTCGAGCCGATGAATTGCCAATGCTATGTACGCCATTGTTGTCACATGCATCAGGCCATAAATTAAATGGTTTAAGTTTCTTTTCAATGTTAGATGTTTGTGATGTGCCAGTACTTTTTTAAATAAATAAATAAACCCACAATTGACGTAACATGTCCAATTCTGCAAATCAGCAATATGAGTTTTATTTGTATTTCATTTGATGCAAAAGCCACAAATAAGTCATTTTTATGATACATACTTAACGACATTGTTGGACGTTTGCAATTTAACTTGACTAAAGTAACACGGGCAGTAGTAAAACAAAATAAATCCAAGATCCCCCCATGCATCTATTACATTGAAGTTCTTGAAATATTGAGGCTAACCGGCTGATAATAAACAGTCTATATTTAGTGCGTAGGCGATAGGGAAATAGTATAAATTTTGTTTGTTCGTACTATACTTTTGCGCATTTGATTCAGTTGTAAAGTATTGGACATAATCAAGATAAGTTTACAATGATTTTCTCAAAAGTAAAACGCATTCATACTTAATGCTACTTACGTCGGAACTTAAACGGCGTTACCCACCTTGAGACATGAGGTTTGTGTCTCAATTACGCATAAGTTTTATTTATCTATCTTCGACAATGACAATAAAACATTTGTAGTATAATAACTAATAACATTAACTAACTGGGAACAACTTGTACACAATCATCCTGCTCCAAATTGGGATTCCATGTGTTATTTTTTCACAAAACTGTAGTCCAATGACATCTTTTTTTTATTGCTTAGATGGGTGGACGAACTCACAGCCCACCTGGTGTTAAGTAGTTACTGGAGCCCATAGACATCCACAACGTAAAAGCGCCACCCACCTTGAGATACAAGTTCTAAGGCCTCAAGTATAGTAACAACGGCTGCCCCGCCCTTCAATCCGAAACGCATTACTGCTTCACGGCGAAATAGAAAGGGTGGTGGTACCCACAAAGACTGATATACAAACTTATATACGTATAAGTATATATAGATAATAACCACCCAGATAAAAAACAAACGTGTTGATCACACGAATGTTTGCCCGTTGTGAGAATCGAACCCACGACCCCAAGCGCAACAGTATAAGGCCGCGAACTATTGAACCACCGAGTCAGTCAATTGTATGTAAGAGTTAGGAATGTCTCTAATCTAAAATATCCAAAGTAATTCCCGAGCAAACTGTGAAATGTTTTCCTGGCGACGCCCGTGTAGCCACCCCAATATTTTATGTTAATAAAATGATATTGTTTTCTTTACAAACTGCTATTAATTAAGAAGTATGGCGTATTTTATTAATCCGAAACAGTCGGAAAGGCGCTTCCAGACAATAAATGTTCAAAACTTTCGACTTAAAAGACACAAGGTGTTAACTGTTATTTATCTGCTAAATAATTCACAATTTTAATGGACTGAGTTACGACGTTCTCATAATTTGGTTATTTTTATGTTTTTGCTGGACGTTTCTAAAGGAGTTTTCTCGCGAATATATCTGCTATTCGTTTGTGAGCTTTAATGAAATTTCGTGTCATAAATTTTTCTTAGAGTTATTAATGCCTACATTATAATTTTTATTTAAACTTTCATTTTCACCGACAAAGCAACCGTAAAACTGAGCTAACGATTTTAAAACGCCAATACTAATATTCAATACTATTCTCGCTTAACTTCCTCTCATCCACCACTTCTGCCTGAGTCCTGGTGAAACTAGAAATGGCTCTGGGCCACGAGTAATGCTTCCTTCACGAAAAAAATCAGTCATGACCTTCTTCAAATATAGTTTAATGAGAGTCCTGAGAGATGGACAGCTGCGTGGTGGTGCCTCTTTCATTGTTGATGAAAGTCATTGTTGAAAGTCTACATATACTAGTTTGAAGGGTACAGCTGTCGTTGTATTATAATATTGAGAGAGCTGGTGTTTACTGGGGGTAGGATCTCTTGTGAGTCCGCACGGGTAGACACCACCACCGCACGGTTAGAACGTATAACTCAAGGTGAGTGGCGCATTTACGTAGTAGATGTCTATGGGTTCCGGTAACCACTTAACACCAGGTGGGTTATGAGCTCGTCCACCCATCTAGGCAATACAAAAAAGAGTATATAATTATATTTAAAAATGTTTAATTAGAAATTTGCGCACACTCCCGCCTTCTTTAGTAAAACCACTATCTTATAGTTAAATATCACACGCTGTATATAGCATGTTACCCGAACTACCCACATCACAACTAATTAGAGTACAATGGGTTTAGTTCAATTAAATACCGCACATTGATTAGAGCAAATCAAACAATAACCCTTGAGCGCCCTCCGTCCTCTCACAAGATGTCCAACTTGTACATTTCGGGTCGGAGTAGGGTGGCCATGAATCTATCAAATTCTTTTAGTTTGGCTAAATGAGTATTTTCAAGTTAACACAGCCCGGCTGAAAGTATGTAAACTTAATTAGTTTTCTTGGTGGTAGGACCTGTTGTGAATCCGCACGGGTATGTACCACCATCCTACCTATTTCTGCCGTGAAGCAGTAATGCGTTTCGGTTGGAAGGGAGGGGCAGCCGTTGTAACTATACTGAGACCTTAGAACTCATATTATCTCAAGGTGGGTGACGCATTTGCGTTGTAGATGTCTATGTCCAGTAACCAGGTGGGTAACCAGGTGGGCTGTGAGCTCGTCCAACCAACTAAGCAAAGAATAAAAAATAAAAATATTGAGCGAAAATAATTTGACCAAAAAAATAATGCTACTGCGACAGTAAATATTATTATTATTATCTGAGATTAAGCTATTGTAATTATTTTAACTAGTCAACTACCAAGGTCACTCCATTTGATGCTAATTAAATTCCTTAAGTTTAACTCTCCACTTCTTATTTAAAGTAAAGGCGAGTTTAAAGTAAAGTAAAGTAAAGGTTAAGTTGCAAGACTGCGAAGGTGTGTAACCCTTTTTTTTCGGACAGGGGGCCTAACCTTCTACGAGGTTTCCACGCCTAGGGGGTACTCTGGATTTGGTGGGACTTGATGGACTACAGATGTTGGGAGCAGACCGCCGAACCAATACAGGTTTATAGGATTGCACATCCATACTTTTGTTTTATATTTTTATTGCCCGAGTAGGCAGACGAGCATACGACCCACCTGATGGTAAGTGGTTACCGTCGCTCATGGACGTCAGCAATGCCAGGGGCAGAGCCAAGCCGCTGTCTACCGCTTAATACTCTCCACAAGCCTCGTTTGAAGAAGGACAAGTCATAGCGCTCGGGAAACACCGTGGAGGGGAGCTGATTCCAAAGCTGGACGGTACGTGGCAAAAATGATCTCTGGAAACGCACTGTGGACTAAGAAATCTCGAATTTGGCTGTGATATTCGCGTATTGTTATCGTCAGCTTTGCTTGTCTTAGCTAAAAAGATTGAACAATCCACAAAAGCTTGAAAATCGGTGTCACGTCGTCTCAAGTTTCACTCAAGGCACCTCTACATTTGCTCAGCGAGTTACTGACCGCTGTTGACACAGACTATTCGTGCCGCAGTAAGCACAGTTTCCACGTTATTAACACACGAAATCGTATAATTGATGTGCCTTTAATTGTACACATGTCTGTTTGAAAGTGGCTCTGTTAAATCATTTTGAAATAGAACTTAGATGATTGTTCTTGTAGGTATAAGACAAAGGGAAAATCTTCTACCGACCGGATGATGATGCTCGGTAGAAGGTTTTTTTTTGTTTTTTTTTATTGCTTAGATTGGTGGACAAGCAAGCACAGCCCACCTGGTGTTAAGTGGTTACTGGAGCCCATAGACATCCACAGCGTAAATGCGCCACCCACCTTGAGATATAAGTTCTAAGATCTCAAGTATATTTACAACGGCTGCCCCACCCTTCAAACCGAAACGCATTACTGCTTCACGGCAGAAAGAGGCGGGGCGGTGGTACCTACCCGTGCGGACTCACAAGAGGTCCTACCACCAGTAAGACAAGGGGAAGATCTTCTACTGAGCGGGTGATATTGCTCCGTAGAAGATCACCACAGACTTCGAGCAGCATTGCCCCTTGCAAGCTAATCTCAGCACGGACACCGCTAGCTAAATGACACGACCTCCAGTCTCGGAGGGGAATGTGGCGGTAGCCAACACAGAACGCAAGATATTTGACAGATGCCTGAATCTCGCTCACGACAATTTCAAGATAAGCTTGCATATACAAGTTCCGAACAACAACATTCGGACCGTCGGCTTACCGAGCAATATCACCCGCTCGGTGGAAGATCTTCCTTTCGTCGTATATACTTACAGTTCTTTTTGTGTCTTCTGCACTGCTTTGTACTACACTAGAGGTAAGGCGTATAGTGAGCCCACACGGGAACGTCCGGCTGGCTAGTCTATCAATGCCACCAAGCAACCATTCACTCCCATTTGAAGACCAATATAGCCGCTATAAAACTGCATCTGAACTGGAAGTCTTAAAGTTAGTGACGACATTCTGTTGTAGTATAGGACTCTGATTACTACTTAACCCTTTTAGTACTGGGCTTATTTTGACATATTTTGCATAAACCGCTAAAGGATTTTGGAAAAAAAGTATCAAAACTAAATATAAAAAAATCAATGCTAAATTCACAGTAAAATAATTTAAAATTGTCATTTTAAATGTTATAAATACATTTTACATGCACGCGCTAAGACAAGTACGTAAAGATCAAACTGCGCAAACAGTCGGTATTCCGATGCTCCGCACATTATACCCATAAATTGAGAGTCGATCTATCGACGGTTCGCGCTCAAAGGGTTAAGCTATGTGAGTCGTATGCTCGTAATCCCATCTAAAAACATAGTTCAGTCAAAGTACCTTTGAAGAGCGTGAACGCGCAACTTGGCTGCTAAAGAATACCGCTTTATCAGAGTAACAAAAGCCTCACAATTGATACTGCCTTCACCAAAACATCAAACGAAAGATTAATTTAAGTGAAGACAAACATTAATCCTCCCTGTACCACGATCTCAGTTGGCCACAATACGGCTGTAACAGAGGATGGTATTGACTCAAAACTAACTCATATTCAACAACTCCTATGCTCCTATATTGTGTTTGTTGTTGGTTCCGAGCTGATGGATTGTTTGTGTTTTAAAGGAAATTAAAACTCAATATTGTTACGCATATACATACTGGTGGTCCGTGTCGGCGATAAATGATGCCATGAAAATATAGTACATAGTTCGTGGCACGGCACAGAAATTGTGAAGAAGAGAAACTATGAATAGTAAACTTAGTAGTAGTAACTTATATACTGGTGGTAGGACAACTGGTGAGTCCGCGCGGGTGGGTACCACCACTCTTCCTATTTCTGCCGTGAAGCAGTCATGCGTTTCGGTTTTGGGCAGCCTTTGTAATTATACTGAGACCTTAGAACTCATATCTCAAGGTGGGTGGCGGCATTTACGTTGTAGATGTCTATGGGCTCCGGTAACCACTTAATACCAGGTGGGCTGTGAGCTCGTCCACCCATCTATGCAATAAAAATAAAAACTCTCGAAAAAATCCTCACTCACCCTCAATCATTGCCGAATAGAGCACGAAAGATACAAGTGGAAATCGATCAGACAGAAACAATGTCAAAAGTCAAAATCAATACTTTGCATTTCCCTCTGGCCACCTCCATTCTAAATCAGTCTTAATTCGTTGTTCGTAAATAATTTAAAGGACTTTTACTCATAAAAATGTTAGCTAAACGATTGATAACTAATAATCATTTTTGTAGAAAAAAGGTTTATCTATACTCTATACTTTTTTTTTTTATAACACCTAAGAGGCAAACGAGCAAGACGGGTCACCTGATGGTAAGTGATTCACCGCCGCCCACGGTCACCAGCGTTTACGCCAGTGCGTTGCCTACCCTTCAGATAAGAATATGCTCTTTTCTTGAATAACCCAATGTCGCAGTTGTTAATATTATAAAGAGGAAAGATTTGTTTGTTTGTATTGAATAGACTCTAAAACTACTGAACCGATTTGAAAAATTCTTTTACTGTTTGGAAGGTACACTATTCCCGAGTGACATAGGCTATAATATTTTTTGAAAAAATGAGGAATCCTTACTAAAACTCCAGTAATGTAACCCAAGGTGTAAAGAAATTACCTAAAATATTTTTTACATCGCGTGCCCTACAGAACTATTGATGTTAGAATAAAATAATGTACTACGGCTTTGTAGAACACATTATTATTTACAAAAAGTGTCGCGACAGCATATTTCTAACTATTATAGCTATGCCGCAATAAGCTTTCTTTTATTTTAAAAAATAAAACAACGTCAAATATCGTTGAAATTTTTGTTAAAGACCCGAGCGGAGCCGGAGCGGGCCGCTAGTATATAAATAATTTGCTTTCGTGTCCTTGTCCAGGAGAGAAACAGACCAAAGAGATAACTGCGAGAAGAATACATTTTGTTAGACCGTATTAAGTGATCAGTAACATTTTTTTTTATTGCTTAGATGGGTGAACTAACTCACAGCCCACCTGTGGTTACTGGAGCCCATAGACATCTACTACGTAAATTCGCCACCCACCTTGAGATACAAGTTCTAAGGTCTCAAGTATAGTTACAACGGCTGCCCCGCCCTTCAAACCGAAACGCATTACTGCTTCACGGCAGAAATAGGCAGGGCGGTGATATCTACCTATTCGGACAGGGGTACACCGGTAAGAACACTTTTATCAAGCCTTCACGATGGACATGCCATATCACACGTCAATCTAAATATTCTATCGCTGCAGACTTTGTACAAAAACAAATAGAATCCGAAGTTGACTTTGCTCTCTCTCAGAAGTCAGATCAGTTGCAATAACATGAAAGGAATGTATGAATGGTAGCTATTAGACCCTGTATACACTGACCGAGAGTTGTTTCTTTCAATCCTCGGACTAGCGCGCAGTCAATAGGACATCATTAACGGAGCGGAATTATGTGCCGCGTTTGAATGCAGCTACTAAACTTGCACGATTATTTACTGTATTTTTTTTTGGAACGAAGCTTTGGAACGAAGTTCCTTATGGGACGATGCAGAGGGGTACGCTAACCGGGAAAAAACGTCTGTAACGTAAGATTTTTTCTATATAATTTGTTATCAACAAATGTCGCTGCACGTAAATTCAACAATTCCTGAATTACAGTGACGAGATGCTACACAGTTGATAGACGTTCTCGTATTTTTCTTGCTAAATCAGACTTACTTGGCGTAGAGGGATACCGTAATCATGCAGGCGGTTCCCCCAGGGCGAGGCTGCTCCAATGCACTGCGGAGTGATTTGACCCTTGCGAAAATTTATATTTTTATCAATTAAAAAATCATAATTACAAATGTATAAGCGCATAAATATTTTGTTTACACCTCGAATAGAACTTAAAATTTATATTTTTATAATACAGAACTTCGTTCCTATCCAGTGTCCCACGATACCACACATTTTTATTTATTGCTTAGATGGGTGGACGATCTCACAGCCCACCTGGTGTAAAGTGGTTAACTGAGCCCATAGACATCTACAACGTAAATGCGCCACCTTGAGATCTAAGTTCTCAAGTATAGTTAATTACAACGGCTGCCCCACCCTTCAAACCGAAACGCATTACCGCTTTACGGCAGAAACAGTCAGGGTGGTGGTACCTCCCCGTGCGGTCTCACAAGAGGTTCTACCACCAGTAAAATATGTATGAAAATGTGTGCCGCTTCGGCAAGCCAATCGCGGCAGACTTATTTTTTCGTTTCATTTCATTTCGTTTCATCGAGTTTGAAATCACAACGATTCTAAAGAAGTTTCACTTCAAAAGATGATGGTACCATCTTAACCAATGAGAGATATCGTCAAATACGTTATGTTTCAAGACAAACGTAGCACCATTGATATTCAGTCAGAGTCGGTCAACATTTGTCCGGCTGATGACGCGTTGGATGTCCAGTTCGCAAGCAAATATTACGTCGTGACATTGCTCAAGATATACATTCCTAGTTTATCATAAGTATCATGTGTACTCCACACTACATAACCTCGAATTAGTTTTTAAATATTGACTCGGTAGAAAATATATATTTATTTCAATTTATTTTTAAATTATATTTTTCCTAGTGCTAGGATGTCTTGTGAGTCCACACGGGTAGGTACCACCACCCTGCCTATTTTAGCCGTGGCGTAGTATTGCGTTTCGGTTTGGGGCAGCCGTTGCAACTATACTGAGACCTTAGAACTCATATCTCAAGGTGGGTAGCGGCATTTGCTTACCTTGACGCGTATTAAAGACTCAATTGGATTGTATATTGGCTGTCCCAACCTCTGAATTGGAACCCCACTTCGCGGCAGAAGTAGGCGGGGTAAGGCAACCTAAATTATCGAGCTAACGCTTTACGACCAATAAATGAAAAATGATCAATTCTTGCGCGCCTAAAATATGACATCGCTGTACGGTCCTGATGATAATGAACTGACATAAAGAGGTTTTTTTTGACTACAAATATCACATACAACATTCAATAACGTAACAACAAAATAGAAAACCTTTTCATGTAATTAATCCAGCGGAGTAATGACAAAACGTCAGGGATATAATATTAATCGCACCATATCACACACGCTTCTATCGGAATCATTAAAAATAACTGTTCGAGGACATTTTCAGCCATTATTCGATGGATACGCCCAAATTTCCATCAAACTTAACGTTTGGTGCAAGTTAAAAGTGTTATATTATTATTAATTTTGACTTATAGACGTTTCGGTGATTTGGACTAATGTTATTAAACTTTTAAATATTTCTTCTTCTTCTTATCCCTCTCACAGACGTCCACTGCTGGACTTAGGCCTCCCCCAAGCCTCGCCACAAAGAGCGGTCCTGTGCTGCCTGCATCCAGCGGATCCCTGCGAACCTCGATAGATCGTCGGTCCATCTTGTGGGAGACCTACCCACGCTACGTCTTCCGGTACGCGGTCGCCACTCAAGAACTTTCTGGCCCCAACGGCCATCCGTTCTACGAGCAATGTGCCCTGCCCACTGCCACTTCAATATTGCAATCCTTTGGGCTATATCGGTTACCATGGTTTTCCTGCGAATCTCCTCATTTCTGATTTGATCTCGTAGGGAAACTCCGAGCATAGCCCTCTCCATTGCTCTTTAGGTGACCTTGAGCCTTCTCATGAGGCCCATTGTGAGCGACCACGTGTCAGTGCCATAATAAATTTTAAATATTTAAATGGAAATAATACACTACTTTTACGGTTTGATCTCACGGATTTTACTGTCATTATATAATATTATTGCCGATGTTTTAAATGCGACTTATTCAGTATACAAGTATAAAGTTAAGTTTAAAGTCTCTATCATCTCACTGTTACTCTTAAACAGCGAAATACGCAGCCTATATCGTTTCCAT
Source organism: Bombyx mandarina (assembly GCF_030267445.1). Classification (NCBI taxonomy): domain Eukaryota; kingdom Metazoa; phylum Arthropoda; class Insecta; order Lepidoptera; family Bombycidae; genus Bombyx; species Bombyx mandarina. The sequence goes on along the minus strand of NC_143222.1, from coordinate 13,079,274 downwards.
TTAATATCTGGAACTAAATTTGGATACACGTTATTATTAAAACCAAAAATTAATCATATGTCATATTATAGTGTCTGGTACTTTTGGTTTTTTTTTTTTATTGCTTAGATGAGTGGACGAGCTCACAGCCCACCTGGTGTCAAGTGGTTACTGGAGCCCATAGACATCTACAACGTAAATGCGCCACCCACCTTGAGATATAAGTTCTAAGGTCTCAATTATAGTTACAACGGCTGCCCCACCCTTCAAACCGAAACGCATAACTGCTTCATGGCAGAAATAGGCAGGGTGGTGGTACCTACCCGTGCGGACTCACAAGAGGTCCTACCACCAGTAATTACGCAAATTATAAATTTGCGGGTTTCATTTTTATTACACGATGTTATTCCTTCACCGTGGAAATCAATCGTGAACATTTGTTGAGTACGTATTTAATTAGGATTCGAACACCGGTGCATCGCTCAACACGAATGCACCGGACGTCTTATTCGTTAGGCCATGACGACTTCAACTTTGAACCAGTTCCAACATCCAAAACACAATCCGCTTGTGACTTAGACACACTTATCGCACGCGAGAGCCGCTCCCACCCATTCGTATAGACCAACACGGTATGCAAATATGGAACATAAAGGTAATATTTCGTGATAAAACTTACTCAGTAATTAATAAATAAAGCATAGGTGCGGCCCACTGACTCGTATTAGTTCTGATTGTTTAGACTCGCCCGATTTATGACAAACTTAATCAAATTAAGGTTAATATGTTTCGTAATTATACGGATTTTATGTTATGCTTCGAAATTTTCTTTAAGCGATTTTGGGCTAACAGCAAAGACGATGTAATTTCTAAGTTTAGTGGTCGTAAGGCTAATCTGCCCCCAGTCCCCGGCGGATCCGCTATTCCTGGCTACGGTAGCGGCCAAGGTAACAGCGGGGCAGGGGGAAGAGACCTGGCAGAGATCCGGCTACCATAAAAAATTTTGAAGTCGTCGTGGCCTAAAGGGTAAAATGTCCGGTGCATTCGTATGTAGCGATACACCGATGTTCGAATCCTGCAGGCGAGTATCAATTTTTCTAATGAAATACGTACTCAACAAATGTTCACGATTGTCTTCCACGATGAAAGAATAACATCGAGTAATAAAAATCAAACCCGCAAAATTATAATTTGCGTAATCACTGGTGGTAGGACCGAACCTTCGATTCTAAGGGTGGAGTAGCCGTTGTAACTATACTGAGACCTTAGAACTTATATCTTAAGATGGGTGGCGCATTTACGTTGTAGAAGTCTATGGGCTCCACTAACCACTTAACATCAGGTGGGCTGTGAGATAGTCCATCCATCTAAGAAAAAAAAAAAAAAAAAATTAGATTAGGTGGGTAGGCCTCCCACAAGATGGACCTATTGAGGTGTTCGCGGGGATCCGCTAGATGTAGGCAGCGTAGGACCGATCTTTGTGGCTGTTTGTCCATCAGTGGACGTCTGTGGGTAGATATAAAAAAAGAGTCATCGGAGCTCGCCCTTGGGAGTACCACCATGTTTACCGCGACACAGACAACCCTTCTGGTATACGCGATAAACAAAATTTTAATTCGTAATTTAAGCCGCACGTATCCTGTGCTCCGTGTCATTAATTATTTTAGATATTGTTTTGACTAATCGTGCTGTTATTTTTTTTTTCTTTTTTTGTAATTGCCCTTGTAGGCAGACGAGCATACCGCCCACCTGATGGGGAGTGGTTAACGTCGCTTATGGACTTCAGCAATGCCAGGGGCAGAGCCAAGCCTCTGCCTACCGCATCAAGCCTCGTTTGAAGAAGGACATGTCATAGCGGTCGGGAAACACCGTGGAGGGGAGCTCATTCCATAGCCGGATGTTACGTGGCAAAAAAGACCTCTGGAAACGCACTGTATATGAACACAGTGGCTCCAGATAATATGGATGAACTCTGCTCCGATGGCAAGAGGTGCGATGATAAAAAGGAGATGCTAATCGATATTTCAATATTTGCAAACAATATTTATCGAACAATTAATTTTCCTATTTTATACAATTCGCATGGTTTTTGTAACCCTAAAGTAGTGTACATTAACGAATGGACACCAAAACATGAATGCGTGAAACTTAATAATCTTTCAGAAGATAACATACAATATTTATAATTATAAACTAGTAATGAAATCCACCCGAAATCCAGCTATGATTGTTTTTAAATTGTAACAAATGATATATTCAGAATCTCTTACGAATATTAATCGTAGTGTCGTGTCATGCGAGCCCTATCTCTACTTCGCTTTTAAAAACAGTAATTTCCAAATTACCAGTACCCGCCCTATCGTCCGAAATTTGGTCATAATCACTAACTGACACCTAAAGTTTTAGTTTGGCGTTGTCATTTTCTTTTTAAAGAAAGAAAAAAACCTGTTTCTGCTGTTTTTTAAATTAGCAGCAATAAAAATAATCTATAAATTCATTCTAACACTTCATTATTCATTACAGTTTTATTAAGTAACTATATAATTAAAGTTATCTATGCAAGCATTCTTTGAAAACAATTTCTTCTATTGATCCAAAAAACAATTTAAATAAGGGTATTTAAATTGTCTTTCGACAAATTTATCTGTTGCTTAGGGAAGCAAAACATAAAAACTACAGACGAAGTCGCCAAAAGTTTTTTTTTTTATTCCATAGAGGGGTGGACGAGCTCACAGCCCACCTGGTGTTAAGTGGTTACTGGAGCCCATAGACATCTACAACGTAAATGCGCCACCCACCTTGAGATATAAGTTCTAAGGTCTCAAGTTTAGTTACAACGGCTGCCCCACCCTTCAAACCGAAACGCATTACTGCTTTACGGCAGAAATAGGCGGGATGGTGGTACCTACCCGCGCGGACTCACAAGAGGTCCTATTTTTTCAAATCAGACCGGTAGTTCCTGAGATTAACGCGTTCAAACAAACAAACTTTTCAGCTTTATAATATTAGTATAGATAGCAAAAATGTGTACTGGTCGTCGTACGCTAATACGGAACCTTCTTGCGCGAGTTCGTCTATCATTGAGCCAGTGTTTTTATCCACCATAATGCAATTCAATCAACCCGCTTGGAATGACAAACGTTTTAATGTTAATTTGTAAATATTGCTTGATGTTACGCTGATTAAAAAAAGGATTAAAACGCATCGTCATTGTTTTGCTAAATGAATATTTGGGAATGACCACGCGGATGTGTTTCACATCGCTTAAATTCCTGATTAATGACCAACAGTATGCAGACGTGCCTGATGGTGAGTGGTTACCGTCGCCCAATGACGTCACCAATGCCAGGGGTAGAGCCAAGCTGCTGCCTAACGTTAAGTACTCTCCACAAGCCTCGTGTGGTGAGACAGGAGAGGATCTTGAAAAAATTGTCTATTGATCAAATGATACAAGTGTGAAAGTCAGGCCTCTCTGTTCTACTATTATATATTTATTTATACTTTATGCATAAAACAAAAAAATAACAAACCACTACAAAAAAACAAAAAAAGAATAAAATCAAAACAAAAATCTTCCTTAAAGTAAAATCTCAGTATTATAGAATACACATAATGTTAAATATAGGTACTTATATAGATTAGATATTATTTTGTATGCATAAATAAACATACTACAATTTAATATTACCTATGTATAAAATAATGAAATACATACATACACATAATTACACACAATATAATATACATGTAAAGCAATAATATATAAATGCACATGAAAATACACAATTTAGTATTATAGTTAAGAATGGCTAAAAAAAAGTAAAAATAATAATAATAATTCAAAAATAAAATAAATTAGTTCGGAGATGATTCTTCCAGTTAGATTCTTCCGTCAAATACGTCCACATTAAAAAAATCTTTCTTTTAATGCATAGGTGCATGTACGAGCTCAGAGCACAGAAGTAGATGAGCCCATAGACATCTTCAGGTGAATTCCGCACACCTTTGAGACATGAGGTCAGAGTCACAACTGTATATCGCGCCCTTCAACCCGAAACTCATAAGTGCCCCGTTTATTACCTATCTTAAAGTACGGTAGGAAAACAGAAAAAAAACCAACAAGCATAATCCGTACTGCAGGTGGATTTAAAAATGGCATTCTTCGGGTGCTCGTTCCGACGTAGCTCGTTCATTTTTGATGAGGAATCTTTTGATATGGGCCCCTGGTCACCCCCTTCCGCCCGCCGATAGTACAGACGACACACCGGTCGTAAGAACTGATGATAATCACAAAAACTAATGCAAACAGCATTTTCTAGGTGAAGCAATTATTTTATTGATTGCAGACGGGCGAATGATACCACTGCCTAAGTGGTGGTAGATGTTTATAAGAGTCGAGAGATGTGTCCGGGTCGATGTTAATGTAAATGGACTTAAATCTCAATTGTATTGTGTATGTGAATGATTTTATTACTGGTGGTAGGACTTGTGAGTCCGCACGGGTAGGTACCACCACCCTGCCTTGAAACAGTAGTCCGTTTCGGTTTGAAGGTCGGGGCAGCCATTAATATATACCAGCGTATATATTTATATATTAATACGTGAAGCAAAAACTTTTTACGAAAATTGTGCGAACGGAGGAATATGAATTTTCCCACACGACTTATAGTAGTATAGAGTATAGAGATGGAGTGCAGAATGTTATTTTTTTTTAAATTTTGCATTAAATATACATTAATCAATAAAAAAAAACATTACATACACTACCGTTTATTTGACACACACACGCATGTATACTATTTGTTTACAGTCTAACTTTTCTTATTGCTTATAGTCTGTGGTCAAATTGAGAATAGATTAAATATTGTTTGTCTCTATTAATATTTGTCTAAAGTGTAGTGTAATGTGTAGAAAATCTGTGATTATTGAAGTATAATAGCTTTGGCAATAGAATCAAAATAGTGTATAAACTTATAATTTCAATTAATTATTGTCGAATTTCGACTACCGGGGGACTACTAGTACTGATAATTTTTTTTTTTTGTAAACAATCACGCCTCGTTATCTGGTCCCGTGATAAGTTCGTAAAGAACTTGTGTTACAGGTACCACATAACGGATATAAATGTAAGATTTTTATTATACACATACATAAATATTTAATATACATCCATAACCCTGGAAAACACATTTATATTTATCATACAAATACCTTCCCTTGGCGGAATTCGAACCCGCGACCCCCTTGTGTAGTGACCATGTCACTTACCACTACACCAGACGGCCGTTAATGGACCAAGAGTACCTTGTCAGCCGAACATCACGGCAGTGTGTTCGTTATTAATCCCCATTCGGCCGTGGCTGGTTTAGTATTGAAATTTTTGAATATGCCAACACTTGAGCATCCAGTTTTTCGAGTATATCCGAAAATTCGGTGTAATTATACCGACAAGAGCTTCCCGGTGCAGTCCGAAGGCTAATGAAACCCGCGCACGTGGCTTTACTCGGACAAACCGATATATTTTGATGAAAATACATAATACTTTGGTCGATATTTTTATTGCCCACCTTCTTTTTATGAGTAAAAATACTTTTCGACATAAGTTTTCTTAGAAGATATCGCTTTATGCCATAATGTCACCAACTATAACATTTTATTAACTATTATTGTAATCAATTTTATTTCAATAAGGAATTCATAATTTTATTTTGAATAAGACTTTGTTTTCGAATTACCTAGGACTAATCTTTCTTAGTGGTCTTGTCAGGTCACACAGGTATTGTTATTCTGCCTATTTTAGCGCGAAGTAACCATACTTTTACATTTTAAGTGTAAAATATCCACTGTTAAACTTACTAGCTTATTTGGGTGAGAGTACAGGGGGATTCGTGGGTGGGTATCTATCATATTCAAACCAGCCTTTAACATCTCCAGCCGCCGAGTCTCACATAATCCACACACAACCTCGACACGGGGATCTCGTAGGAGATTCAGTCCCCGGCCAAAAAAAATGACAGCCACTGTTCAAAAACATTTAAGGGTTGGATTGACGTATCAAGTGGAACAACAGGAATTTGGTTGTATTGTGTCGGTTGCAATAAATACCTTTTCGATCTACACAAAAAATCTACCTTAAAATCAATTAATACTCGGAAACAAGCCATTAAATAACTGAATAGCATCAGTGATAGACAAAAAAACTGGTTTATCATGTTCGCGTGTAGATGCTAAAATCGAGAGATTCCTAGGGGAGATGCGCTTGTCTGTCCAATCGTAACTGCAGTGCTGATTCCATATATGTAAGAAATAATGTGGATGTGCTATTTTTCATTGCTTCATTAATCAGAGCTGGAATAATTCTGTGCACTATTTACTGAGCCCTGTATACTTAACAATCGAACCCGTTACCCAGCTTGGCAGAAAAGGTCGCAACTCCAATTGTCTTATATTCGTAATGACTACATCACGGAGCCAGTTCACACATACCATAGCTTTCACTGAATCGCTATTTGCCTGCGAATCATGAGCGCTCGAATATTATTGACGCTAATATTGCTTTTATAAAAACCAATGGTAGCCGTAAGAACCCAGTTGCTAGGAGTCACTTAGTAGTACAAGCAAATTGACTACAAAAAACAATAACATTCAGTAATCTATACTAAATATTATAAAGAGGAAAGATTTTTTTGTTTGTTTGTATTGAATAGGCTCCGAAACTACTGAACCGATTTGAAAAATTCTTTCACTGTTTGGAAGCTACACTATACCTGACATAGGCTATATTCTTTTTTTTTTAAATTAGGGATCCTTATTAAAACTCCAATAATGTAACGCAAGGTGTAAAAAAATTACCTAAAATATTCTTTCCATCGCGTGCGCTGCAAAAAGTATTGATGATAGAATAAAGTAATCTATACTAATATTATAAAGAGGAAATATTTGTTAGTATTAAATTCGTTAACGCTGTGTATAGCTTATCCATATTATATCAAAAGCTTCGTGGCTCCATGTTTAACGTCAAGTTTCATACGAAATTCGTTTCTTTTTGTATGTCCGTTAGTTCTTCACAATTCCAACGTTAGTAATGGCCGCGCCGGAATTATACTACGTTATTAAGAGTGGCGTTTTTTTACTATTAAATTATTTGCGGAAATCACTGATATTTACGGTTCTGCTTTGCTAGGTATGCCGTATATTTTTGATGTAAACTTGTGACCACACGTTTGAAGATGATGGCATCACCGGTAACTGTTACTGCTCCTGGTGAAACTGGAAAGGCCTCCGGGCCACCAGTAATCTTTCAATCATATAAAAAAAGAAGATGATGGCATTTACAAATGGGTGGTTCCAGATGTATTTAGTTAATTTTTATTTTAAGCAATGACTACAAAAACTTTCACGGGCAGAACACGCGCGACGCCCGCAACGAAACATTAAGACATTAGATAATGATTTTGATTAATCATTAAGACATTAGATGATTAATCAAAATGATTTTCACGGTTTATTCTCGTTTTAATTTTTCACAATCACAAGCAGTGGATCTAATTAATCCATACATCACATAACCACATTCGCAATACGAGTATACCCCGTACATGAAACAGAAAATCTAAGTGTCAACAGTAATTGAAGTTTCGGGAATGCACAGAACACACAAGCAAAGGCCTTATATAAGTTTTTTAAACATTAATTTAAAAAAATACTTATAAGAAAAAAAAAATAAAAAAAATACTAATAATATTTTTTTTATTATTTTTCTCTACCTAAGCTCTTGAGAGGCTATATCAGCGTCGCCTCAACTAGTAGGTGAGCTCACGGGGCTCAAACCTGATGACGTTGCTAACACGAACCCTAGCAAAAGCCGTGCTTCGCAGAATCTACCACCGGATCGGAAACGGGACCCACTGAGAAAATCCGGCGAGAAACTCGGTGGGCTGTATCTGAGGGTTAATTTGCTCGTCGAGCCCTTCATCGCAAGCGACGGGTTCGACGCGGACGATGACCGGATAAGTCCTAAAGTACGGTAACGGTAATGACTATATTATCATCAGGCGCACTGAATGCCGATGAAGGCAATTACTTAATTACTTAATCACGCAAGTTCTTCAAAATCCTTTCTGAGCTCGTGAATCCTCTGCAGTCCAACATATTGACATAACATTTCAGAAAGCCCCTTCTTAACCATATCATGTCAATTTCGTACAAATCATAAAACGAGCCTCTGGGGCGTGATCAATAAGGCCCCATAACCGAAGATCTCGCTAACAAAACCATTCAGTAGTCTACAAAAAACATAAAAATCCAATTCTGATAGTTGATTAGTCGATGATCCTGAATACACTTGTTTTATTTTTGATTTGAAAATATTTGTTATGTCTATTTAAAACTGTATTAGTTTTACGGTTTATTTTCGAGTTTTGTATTGTTACATTATCCACATAACATTCCCAACGTTTCGGTTACTTTAGAGTTTTCGTCATCATGGACGACCATAACGGAATAAAAAACCATAAAAAAGAAGTTTAGTTAAGCCTTCGGCCCGCAAAAGCCGAATAAAATACTTTTTTGGTATATTTTTGATTTTCCGAAACGATAAAGTCTCATAATTCTAATAAAAAGGTAGTGTCCTTAATGTGATCCTATTTTAGCTTTAGCTTTGTGATTCAGGGAGGTGGCATCCATATTGAGATAGATATCTGTCTATCTGACCTTAGGGGTCGAGCTCTTTCTGCCGATGTCACTATGAGCACATCTCATCATCTAACCAGGTACATTGCTTTATATAGCTCTAGCTAAATAGACAGTACTATGGTGGTTATCGGAGCTTGTATACATCCAAATGAAAATAGCGTCACATATCTGTCTAAATTAAGGCGAAGTTCCAATTTTAATTCAAAGCATATGTCCCATCTCATAGTTTTACTAATGTTTGACTGTTTCGCGACATATATAGGCGGGTTAGTGATAACATGGTCTAAGGGGCACAGTACAGCGTCCCATAGTTCGCCTACCGTAACTTGGATACCATTACAGAACTTTAGGCCGAATGACTGTCGATACTGCGTTATAAATAAATGAAATGAGGATGATGACTCAAACCAGTAAAAAGGTCGTTTAGTTTTCTATTATTTAAATGCTGTTAAACTTGCTGTTAAAATTCTTCAGCAAACAAACAAACAATTCGTATCTCTTTCGAATAGGTCCAATCCTTATCTGTATCAAAAATCAGGGTACGAATCTTCTCAACAGCTTTTTTTATATGTATAAGATTGAAGGGGAAACTTGACCCTCGGTCATACAATATGTTGCCACTTATAAAACCATTGAATGTGTTCATTTTTTCCTAATAAATTTTTTGGGCGTTATATGTAAGGAGTTTGAGGGTTGGGGCAATTTATAAATTGGCAGTTATCCATTGAGCTTAGTATTTTTACTGTGATTTTTCTTTTAGGCAATACCAGAATTGCAAAGCCACGGGCTTGATATGTTCCTTCGAATAAAACCGGTGATTGTGATCTCAATACTTAGTCGAATACTTACTCGTTAAAAACAAACACATCTCATACTGAATTCCGTTTCAAGATGGTTCCCCTACGTCATTACATGCAACTTTTTAATTCGTCATTCGGACCACTTAAGGTCTCATTTCAAGCGACAATCATTAAGAACTCCCTCGCGCGTGTGTCTAGTCTATACAGGCTAGGGTTGCCAAAAAAAAAATAGGCACGAAAATAATTCCACATTAGTCAGTACCTTAGAAGATTAGGAGCAGTCGAGATGTTACCCGGGTGTTAATATGGCCTCTAAAGATGGAACAAGATTACACAGACAGTGGTTCTGATCCTGGCTTTATCTCAGGACCATCAACGACAAAGACCGATATTGGCGGGATGAGATATTGTAAGCACGCTACCACCGTATGGGAACCTTTTTCCTTAGAAATTACGTACCTACTTGAAATTACGTACTTTTCACAAATAACTACTCCTGTCTCAAGGCGGATGTCTCACGTTACGCTATTCATTTTTTTTGGATGAGCTCACGGCCCACCAGATGTTAAGTGGTTAACGAGGCCCATAGACATCTACAATGTAAATTCCACCACCTATTTTGAGATATGCGGGCGGTGGTACCTACCCGTGCGGAGTCACAAAACGTCTTACCACCAGTAATTACGCAAATTGTAATTTTGCGGGTTTGATTTTTATTACACGATGTTATTCCTTCACCGTGGAAGTCAATCGTGAACATTTGTTAAGTACGTATTTCATTAGAAAAATTTGTACCCGCCTGCGGGTTTCGAACACCGGTGCATCGCAAGATACGAGATACGAATGCACCGGACGTCTTATCCTTTAGGCCACGACGACTTTAGGATTCCGGTAACTACTTCTTGCCGGATTGAGGGAACAGGTAAATTTGTGTAGTAAAAAAACCGATAATGTATGAAGTTCTGACATCCTTAGTATAGACAATGTAGTACTGTCTATAGCTTCGTGTTCCATTGAATTTTCTCCTGGCGTTATGAACACAGCATTATGTTTCCGTTTGCCGTTGTAAACTGAGTCTTGTGACTGGGAACTAAGAGTTTCCTCGCTAGCCACCGTAAATTTGCGGGTACGTGTGAAAAGAAATTTTCAATTTGTAAAATGGATGAGTATCGTGTGTTGCAACAGACTTTTGTATGATATGTTGTTGCGAACGAGTGTTAGACGTTGCAATGAATAGTAGGAAAACCTTTATTGGACGAATGGAAGCCGTTACGGGAATTTCCTTTTTAAAAAGCACCTGAATGAATAAAACATCTCTTTAGAGACTGCAGACGAACAGACTTACTGTACTCATTTATTTATGTGCGAACGTATACAAAGACAGAGATACCGAATAAAATTTATTCAACAAACAATTAAGTTGGTTTCTCGATTTTGAGAATGCTCATGATAGGTTGCGATGCAACGGTGTTCGAATCCCGCAGGCGGGTACCAATTTTCCTAATGAAATATGTACTTAACAAATTTAATGTTCACGGTTGACTTCCAAGGTGAAGGAGTAACATCGTGTAATAAAAATCAAACCCGCAAAATTATAATTTGCATAATTACTGGTGGTAGGACCTCTTCTGAGTCCGCACGGGTAGGTACCACCACCCTGCCTATTTCTGCCGTGAAGCAGTAATGCGTTTCAGTTTGAAGGGTGGAGCAGCCGATGTAACTATACTGATACCTTAGAACTTACATCTCAAGGTGGGTGGCGCATTTACGTTGTAGATGTCTATGGGCTCCAGTAACCATTTAACACCAGGTGGGCTGTGAGCTCGTCCACCCATCTAAGCAATAATAAAAAAAAGGTCTTGAATGAAAATACTATAAAAATTAGGGCAATTTACAATTTGCAATAAACCTATGCCACGCTTTCTTGCGCCGTGAAACGTTGCCCGCGGCTAGCTGAGTCTCAGGAACTTCTGATGTCATAGGGACTATTAACAAATGCCCAAACGTCTCTGTATTGAAACTCTCTCTGGTTCTAAGTTGATGGCACTATGCCAGGCATTCTCTATTCGATCACATACATTGGATTTCCCTTAACGTTTGAAATAATTTTGATTACCGTTCTCCTCGTTAAGTAATAATAATAATAATAATTTATTTATTAACCTTGAAGTGAGGTTGTAAATATTAGTTTTTTTTTTGTTAAATACCAAATTAAATAAATAAATAAAATAAAAAATTTAAAACATACTAGTGGACCCGCAGTAGTCGAAATTCGACTATAATTAATTGAAATTATAAGTTTGAACATTATTACGGTTCTATTGTCAAAGACTAGTATACTTCTATAATCACAGATTTCGCCAAGACTACACTTTAGACAAATATTAACAAAGAGAAACAATATTTAATCTATTCTCAATTGGACCATATACTTTAATATGCAATAAGAAAATGCATGTTTGTGTGTGTCAAATACTGGTAGTGTGTGTAATGTTTTCTTTATTGATTTAATGTATCTTTTATGCATTCTTTTAAAAAAATATTAGCATTGTGCACTCCTTCTCTATATTCTCTATAAGTGTGGGAAATTTCATACTCCTCCGTCCGCGCAATTTTCATAAAAGTGCTTCACGTATTAATATATCGATATAAAATGGCAATAACCTGTTTTTTAATTAAGACACGAAACTTAAATTAAAATTGCATGTATCGAATTAATTTGTAACGTGAACATCTTCAACACAAGACTTTCCCGCTAAACAATATTAAGAGAGATCGCCATGAAAACGTATTATTAGAAGTAAGGGAATGCAATTTCCCGGATGCGAGACGACGATACGTCTCCTCGACGTGGGTAAATGAATAAAAATCAACCAGAGAACCGCGGCCGTTTGTATTGCCGACCCGGGGCTGCACTTCGGGTTCAAATGCTATCATTTCGAATGAATTACTTATTGACCGTATTGTGTTTGGCGAGGGAAACTGATGGTAGGGGAACGTGCAAGAAAGGATCTAGTTTAACAAAATTTTCAAATTAGGGTTGTCAAAAAAAAATTGGTTTACTTTATTTGATTTCTGTGATGGGTCAGATACCATAATATAAATACAGCCACTCACTTGAGTAATATTTCAAGCTAAATACTAAAAAAATATATATACTACAAATGTTGGTAGTGGGGAGTGGTCGTCGTGGCCTAACGGATAAGACATCCGGTGCATTCGTGTTGAAGCGATGCACCGGTGTTCGAATCCCGCAGGCGGGTACCAATTTTTCTAATGAAATACGTACTCAACAAATGTTCACGATTGACTTCCATGGTGAAGGAATAACATCGTGTAATAAAAAATGAAACCCGCAAAATTATAATTTGCGTAATTACTGGTGGTAGGACCTCTTGTGAGTCCGCGCGGGTAGGTACCACCGCCCCGCCTATTTCTGCCGTGAAGCAGTAATGCGTTTCGGTTTGAAGGGTGGGGCAGCCGTTGTAACTATACTGAGACCTTAGAACTATATCTCAAGGTGTGTGGCGCATTTACGTTGTAGATGTCTATGGGCTCCAGTAACCACTTAACATCAGGTGGGCTGTGAGCTCGTCCACACAGCAATGCAATAAAAAAAAATAAAAAAATAAAAAAATATGTTAATAGCGTTAAAGTCAGACATTCTAAATCCTTGAGTGACCTTTTGGATACTTTCATTTAGTATTGTACCTGTTAATTTGGGGTAGGCAGCGGCTTGGCTCTGCCCCTGGCATTGCTGAAGTCCATGGGCGACGGTAACCACTCACCATCAGGTGGGCCGTATGCTCGTCTGCCTACAAGGGAAATAAAAAAAAACTCACGTGAAAATGAATTGTTACATTTTTTAGTGTTCCAGTATTTAGCGTGTTCGTTGCTAGCATCAGTAATCTATTGTGCTGCTTGAACTCCTATTAGGTAGGAGTATCCTCCTTACTGAGGGTCGTGACTCCCCCGCTGCATCAGTTTCTCCTGTACGATTTCCCTCCATCTGCTGCGATCCTTAGCTTCATGAAGGGCATTGTGGAAGTTGATGTTTAGAGAAGATCGTATTTGGTCCGACCATCTCGCGGGACTGCGTCCTCTGGGACGTTTGCCATCTACATTTCCCGTCACCATCAGCTGTTCTAGATTGTGACCCTCTTTACGAGCAATATTTCCGAAGAATTCCAGCACCCTACGGAGGCATATAGTGGAAAGGTAGGAGTATAGTCCATCCTTATTTCCTGGTATGATTTCTGTCATCTACACCATGGTTCCAAGGAGAAAAAAAATCCACGTATCACCTGCTTCTAGACTGCTGATGTCCATGTCCGATAATGACCACTCCTCATCAGATGCCCATGGGCTCATCTTCCTATGAAAGTAGTAAAAAATTCCAAAATTTGCATGCGAATTATATAACAAACGCTATTTATGGCTTATCGAACTAATCCGACTAGAAAAGTTTGTTAACGATAAAGTTTAAATGTAATTAACTTTGTATTGGCGGTATTCGTTGAAACAGCTATTGCACATAGATTTTCAGATCAAGCACAGTCTCGCTTCCTAAAAAATGATAATTCCGAACCAAAAACCGCATATTTCGTTCTAACGCCAATGCTATTAGCGCGGCACACACACAAAGTGCTTGTCCAAGATTAACGTACATAACAATAATGAACTAAGGTCCGCATTGTGCCGTCATAAGTAAAGGTCTTGCCAGATTAAATTTATGCTCCCTAAAATAATTAATTCCCTTTAACTTCATTAAGAAACCCGCATAGGTGTAATTACAATGAACCGTGGAATCTTAATTGTCGAACTGAATGTTCTACATACAGCTCTATGGGTCCGTTAGTGTGTGTCTCAACTTGAAGTGACGTGGTAACATCTAGAGATGAGTCGGATTTATTAGAACAGACCCGAGGATTAGGAATTTTAAAGTCGTCGTGGCCTAAAGGATAAGACGTCCGGTGCATTCGTGTTGAGCGATGCACCGGTGTTCGAATTCCAGGCGGGTACAAATTTTTCTAATGAAATACGTACTCAACAAATGTTCACGATTGACTTCCACGGTGAAGGAATAACATCGTGTAATAAAAATCAAACCCGCAAAATTATAATTTGCGTAATCACTGGTGGTAGGACCTCTTGTGATTCCGCGCGGATAGGTACCACCACCCTGCCTATTTCTGTCGTGAAGCAGTAATGCGCTTCGGTTTGAAGGGTGGGGCAGCCGTTGTAACTATACTGAGACCTTAGAACTTATATCTCAAGGTGGGTGGAGCATTTACGTTGTAGATGTCTATGGGCTTCAGTAACCACTTAACACCAGGTGGGCTGTGAGCTCGTCCACACATCTAAGCAATAAAAAAATAAAAAAACCTAGTATGTGATTTTCCTATTACTACCCATCTCTAGTAACATTAGCATTACATTTTTGCTGTCAGAGAAAATCAGTCTACCTCATTGTGTTTTAGTAACACTATCCGTATACATCGACAATGACAAGGGCACAGCCAGGCCACTACCTTAAGTACAGTACAACAAGTACAGTATTTTCAACTTTGTCTAAAAAGAGACATGTCTTGGCCATGAGTGAACACCATTATCATTCAAGATGCCCTTATCTTCTTCCACTACGGCAACAAGTACTATGGTAAAAAAAAAAGTGTGTGTGTCCGCTCCGACGCACGACTGGAGTTTACTGGATATAAAAAATTAAACGAAACAATACGAGAAATAGTTCTATATTACGACAACACGATACACTACAGATTATTAACAAATTAACGAGACACAAAACAAACGACTAACAAATATATGAAAATACAATAATGAGAGAAACGCGCGATCAGTACGAGGCTTTGTGGCGGACTGCCGGCGCATGTACTAGCATGTCACACGAAATGCGCATAACGCATTTCGTGTGACATGCTAGTACGATTTTGGTCCCCATAATTTTCATACCCCGGGCCTATATATGTAAATCGATTCTAAAGGAGTAAACTCCAATAACAACATTGAAAGAAGAATTTATAGTATAGTATATATCAGCAACAAAAAATGAATTTTAATTGAAAGTTTCGTTACTATATAACTAGTAAAGAAACTTAATTCATCAGCTTCTTCATTTCTGGAGAAAAAAAATAGCATAGTAATAGCAGCTTGGCTGACTTGATGACTTCCAGACACCTTTCCACTGAAGGGTTATTATGCTTAAAGCTATCTAGGAAAATGGACAATTGAAATAATTCTCAAGTAAGCCGTGTGTATCGACATAGCTGCCTTAAGATCACACAACAGCATAAATATATGGGTTTGTGTCGGTCAGGGGGCATAACAACACAACAATAAGACGGGCCGTCTCATCTGCGAGACAAAGGAATGATCCGGCACGAACAATATGCCGCCGATATAATACCGGCTAAACCTTACCGGTAATGTTTGCAGATATTACGGTTTAAGCCATATGGATGGACGACACATTAATTTATTTCGGAAATGTCTTAACAAGGTAACATGACGTCACATAGTATGACAAAGAAAACAGTTTCCACGAAGCGAGCAGATGATCATCTCTAAAATACTGAATATCACTGTGTTAATCAACTTTGTTAAGAAGAGAAATTAATATGTTGATAATAAAATGGACATAGAAAGCATTGTTATACTTTTGACGGTACATTGATAATTTATCAAAAACAATTCGCAAAACCACGTTTCTAATGTGTTATTTAAAAACCAGGTTATTATCAATATCCTACATTTTCACGCAATACCTCGCATGCCCCTTAGAACGCAAACACTTCGTAGGAGACTCGCACACTGCACGAAAAAAAAAAAAAAATTATAAAATTAAATACAACTAAATATAGAAGATAAACTTATGAGAAGATAGTCGAATTCAAATTCTTATAATCAAGGAAGTCCAAGAAATATTTTTTTGTAGTTACTAATTGACTTCATAGTAATTACTTAATCTACTTTAATACTATACTATTAATATTATAAAGCTGAAGAGTTTGTTTGTTTGAACGCGCTAATTTCAGGAACTACTGATCCGATTTGAAAAAATTATTTATTGAGGAAGGCTATATATAGGCTATGTAACATCACGCTAAGACCAATACAAGCGGAGCACCAAGAAATAATGTTTCAAAGTCGGGGTTTTTTTCCCTTTTGTGAACTTCCGCTGCGTGCGCTGCGGAAACGGTTAAATTTTCGCTAAAATAATGTATGACAAAATTTTACCCCTAAGATTAAAAAAAAGTCCGCGACAGCATATGTCTATATTTAAAGGTTGGCTCACTATAACGTTTTTTATGCTAACCAAATTTGTTCTAAAATAAAGCATTAATTGTGAAGGTGTTTTTATAAAGATGATGTTAATCCTTATCCAAATAAATAAGTTATTCATTACATCATTGAAACACCCAAATCACTTCAAGATAGGCTTGCACAGTTTTAAATAAAAAATAAGGTGCACCGAACCTTACGTTATCATATGACTATACAAAAAACTCACTATGATCTCAAAACCTCATATAAAAGTTGTTAAATATCCAGGTATTATATACAGAAGATATTTTTTTAAAGTTTCCATCGTATATAAAGGCTTATACTAACCGAACGAAGACAATATTTTTTAATACGTACATTTTTATGTAGGTTACATCTTGAACAAGATGAATTATATTAATTTTCACGCTCTTTGCCAATCAAATCAACGGACAGCCGACACAAACAATAAACTCAACTTAAAATATCCAACACGTAAGCGTTACTTGCATCAAATACATTACGACCGGTTTTTAAATGAGAAAAGTTTGTTACGAAATCCAGTGTTGACGATTGACTCATGCTAGGAAACTGCAGTTAATATCTATCTGGCATGAAAGGTTGATTTACGAAAAGTACCTTTAAAACATAAGCGATACAACCTAATTTCCTGTTGTAGCTTCACCGATTCGCATTCGTCGAGGGAACTAAGTTTTTCTAATAACGCAGCTAGCAGCGTTTTGTGCAATTTTTTTGTTGGATTGTTTTTTTTTTTCATTTTTCAGTTTTCATTTATAGACTAACCCACAGCCCGTCAGTTGTTAAGCAGTTACCTGAGCGCATAGATACCGCTAGGTTACCTACAGAGGTTGATATAGATTGCTACCGAGCGAGTGAGTGAGTCTTGAGTGAGTTCTTTCCTATCCAAGCTGTTCTAAAAATACTATGCGACCTTGGTTTATTCTGGCAAGCTTATACATGTTTTAAACCACAATAACATCCAGTAACACATTGCTAAAAACATGTGCATTTGCAAATCCGAAAAATGTTGATAATAAATTGATGCACAAGGTCATTTTTGATTAAATACTCGATAAGTAACATTTTGATCAGTGCACTTTTAAGGAAAGAATTGAATGCACGTGAAATGAGTTTTTCTAGTAAAATAGTTTTGATTACAGGAGCTAGTAGAGGAATAGGCGCAGCAACAGCGATAATGTTCGCTAAAGAAGGGGCTGATGTAGTAATTGTTGGAAGAAATGAAGAAAAACTCAAAGAAGTCGAAGTGGAATGTTCTAAATTTGGTAAGAAACCCCTTGTTATTACGGCGGATTTGGCGAAAGATGAGCAAGTTAAAGGTATAGTCAATAAAACTATAGATGCATTCGGAAAACTGGATATATTAATTAACAATGCTGGCATACTAAAGAAAAATGACATTAAGTCAGAAGGCTTCATAGAGACTTTCGACGAAGTGATGAACACAAACCTAAGAGCTTCTGTATTGATAACCAACGTGGCCATACCACACCTGATCAAAACAAGAGGCAATATCATTAATGTTTCTAGTGTCGCTGCAGCTTCAACATCAATTGTTAATTCTATTACGTACAAAGTATCTAAAGCCGCCCTTAACCATTTCACTCGCTGCATAGCTTTAGAACTTGCTCCTCATGGCGTCCGAGCTAACACAGTGAGCCCTGGCCCTGTGGAAACAGATATTTTCAAAACAGCTGGGATTCCAGAAGCACTACAAAATTATGCAGGACAACTTCCCCTTAAGAAAGTCGGCAAGAAAGAAGAAGTGGCAGATTTGATCTTGTTTTTGGCCAGCGAGAAAGCGCAAAGTATAACCGGAGCGAATTATGTTACAGACAATGGATGGCTGTTAAACTAATTAAATGAAGCTCCAGATTGTCTTCTTTTTTTTACACGCTTTATATTATCTTCACTTGTATGTATGTTTGTATGTTTGTAACTGACTCCTTTAGACGCGATTTTGACCCACTTTAAACGGCCAGATTTCATTCAAACTTTGTAGATTTATCGAAGACCGATGACAATACACTAATTTGATAATTAAGTCGTATTTTTAATAAAAACACGTTTATAATTGACTATTAATTATTTATATATTTTAACCAATTTAAATTATTATTTAACATATACGATAAGAAAAAATTGTATCCTCGTACTTTCGTAAAGGTTATAAGATATAATTGAATTAAAACAGCAACCATGAACATTTTGTATGTACATATTAAAATGATGAAATCAGGATGTTCTCTTTGTTTTATACCAGTTTCTAATACCGTACTCTAGAACATGAATAACTCATTTCAAACGTAATCGTGTAGCGCCACTACCACGTTAACTGGTAGATATTGCGAACAGATTGTTAGGCGTAAACCCACACTGGTAAATACTGCCATATTGGGTATTCCTGTGTAAAGCAGTGGTAGCAGTCCCGCTGAGGAGTGGGACGTCTGGTTTATATTGTTGAGACTTCGAACACGTCATGTCTCGAGATAGTGGTCGCATTGGTATGGGTAATGAATACCACCAATCATCTTAAAACATAATGTCGTATTTGTATCATATTGTCTTTTCGCATTAAAAGTGTACAATTTCCAAAAACATTTGAAATTGAGTTAATATGCGGAATCACCAGAATTTTTCTCATAAATACTGTCAAAAGAGCGTAGTTTTTTTTTAGCTTTTTTTTAGTTTACCTATATTTTGACTACTATTAACAAAATTTAGTCGTCGTGGCCTAAAGGATAAGACGTCCGGTGCATTCGTGTTGAGCGATACACCGATGTTAGAATCTCAGGCAGGTACCAATTTTTCTAATGAAATACGTACTCAACAATGTTCACGATTGACTTCCACGGTGAAGGAATAACATTGTGTAACAGAATTCAAACCCGTAAAATTATAATTTGCGTAATTACTGGTGGTAGGGCCTCTTGTGAGTCTGCGCGGGTAGGTACCACCACCCTGCCTATTTCTGCCGTGAAGCAGTAATGCGTTTCTGTTTGAAGGGTGGGGCAGCCGTTGTAACTATACTTGAGACCTTAGAATTTATATCTCAAGGTGCTCGTCCACCCCTATTAGCAATAAAAAATAATAAAAAACGCTCTGCGGTTCTACATTCAACGCAACAACGACAAAACAAGATCATTGCTGTATCTTATGCATCCTTTCTCATTGAAGTAACGGTATGATGAAACAGATAATATAATAATAATAAAAATATATGAAATAATAGCAACATTATCCAAGTTCTTCTTGTCCTAAAATCATCAATATTAGTTCGGAGTTCCGTTGATAATGCTTTTGGGTACTCAATTCTCTTTCTCTCTCTCATATCCCACTTTTTTCAGTGTGATATATTATTACTTTTTATGATTTATGATATAACGGATCCAAATTTGAATAACTTTTTAAATGAGATCTGTGAACCAAGATCAAGACCTTCCGGGAGCTCTCTCCTATCCAAGCGATTCCAAAAATACTATGCGGCTTTGGCTTGTCCTGTCATGGACGTATCAACGTGATGCCCAAGCACTTGGTTTTGTGGCTCGTCTAGCGGAAGTCGTCTCACGGTCGTAATTCCGAACTTGGATGCCATGGTGGCTGAATTTCGCATGCAGCGGCATAAGCGCGACCAGGACTTGTTTAGAAATTATATTGATATCATTGGTTTGACTGAACCCCATTAAAGAAAGCGTTTGTCATCTCGGCCAGATTGTGGCCACTTAGTTAGGCATCAAGCTTGACGAACAAGACGTAGTTCGCGTGGAGATAATTAGTGCAATAAGACGCAATTTCAATGCCGTCAGCAATTCCTCACTTCATACTTGGCGAAGTAGAAAAATAAACTTATTTAACTGTAATTTAGTTCCCTTTTACAATATTCAAGAAGTCCGACCGGCTTGGAGGTTCGCGCTCGACTGTGATTAACCATGTTTTTTAATAGGAAGAGATTACTGGTCGACGGGAGGCCTTTGCAGTTTCACCAAAATGAGTGGGCGAGCACAGGCACAGTTTGGAAAGGTGGGATTTGCTAACGGCTGCCCGAACAACTCTCAACCTAACTGCTTCGCTTATGGATCTGCTACCGGATCGGAATCGGGCCGTGCAACCTAGCCCACACACACAACCCACTGAGTTTCTCGCTTAATCTTCTCAGTAGGATGTAATTCCAATCCGGTGGTATATTCAGCAAAGCACTGCTTGTAGTGTTGACCACGTGAATTTCCCTACTTGACCGAGTTCTGACCCCGGGCGAAGATTGGACGTCGGGTGTAAAAATGCAGGAAAGTCCTTTAGTGGGTAGGGTCCAAAATTCCATCCCTTGTGCCCGCGGTTCGCTCACAACATTTGCGGACCGTCAAGTCCCACATACCCCGCGTACCCACGAGGTGCAGGGACCTCGTAAGATACTCGGCCCCAGGCCAGAAAAAAAAAAGGGATAAACGGCGAATGCATAGAGAAACTGACACTAAAACAATCTAGCCAAACTTGAATATTATAATATAATTTTAATATTATAAAATTTTATGCAGCTTATTAAATAAAAAAGTAAATATTATGATGCGTTGTGTAGTTGTATTTAAAAACTCTACAAATAATAGGTTTTCAAATTTGTAATGTGATTATATTAATTCCACGGTATCTAAAACGACGTCAAGGTCTTTACGAATTGCAAACTCTTGATAAAACATTTTCATTAGTGTTGGTTTGTGAAACATAGTGAACGTCCGTAAAATGAGTTTCTACAGTAAAGTGGTATTAGTCACCGGAGCCAGTAGAGGAATAGGAGCAGCAACAGCGATACTGTTCGCTAAAGAAGGGGCTGATGTAGTAATTGTTGGAAGAAATGAAGAAAAACTCAAAGAAGTCGAAGAGCAATGTTCTAAATATGGCAAGAAACCCCTTATTATTACGGCAGATTTGGCGAAAGATGATCAAGCTAAAGGTATAGTCAATAAAACTATAGATGCATGTGGAAAACTGGATATATTAATTAACAATGCTGGCATATTAAAGAAAGATGACATTAAGTCAGAAGGCTTCGTAGAGACTTTCGACGAAGTGATGAACACAAACCTAAGAGCTTCTGTATTGATAACCAACGTGGCCATACCACACCTGATCAAAACAAGAGGCAATATCATTAATGTTTCAAGTGTAGCTGCAGATTGCACATCAATTACAAATTTCGTGACTTACAGAGTATCTAAAGCCGCCCTCAACCATTTCACTCGCTGCATAGCTTTAGAACTTGCTCCTCATGGCGTCCGAGCTAACACAGTGAGCCCTGGCCCTGTGGAAACAGATATTTTCGAAACAGCTGGAATCCCAGAAGCACTACAAAATTATTCTAGACAACTTCTCCTTAATAAAGTCGGCAAGAAAGAAGAAGTGGCAGATTTGATCTTGTTTTTGGCCAGCGAGAAAGCGCAAAGTATAACCGGAGCGAATTACGTTATAGATAATGGGTGGCTGTTAAACTAATTACATTAAGCTCCAGATTGTCTTTTTTTTTTTTGAATTGATTATTAATTATTAATTATTTATATATTTTTATCAATTTAAATTATTATTGAACATAAAACGATAAGAAAAGTTTGTATCCTCGTACTTTCGTAAAGGTTATAAGACATTATTGAATTAAAACAGCAACCATGAACATTTTGTATGTACATATTATTAAAATGATGAAATCAGGATGTTCTCATTGTTTTAGACTAATTTCTGATACCGTACTCTAGAACATGAATAACGCATTTCAAACGTAATCGTGTAACGTCAGTGCCACGTTAACAGGTAGATATTGCGAACAGATTGTTAGACGTAAACCCACTCTGGTAAATACAGCCATACTGGGTATTCCTGTGTAAGGCAGTGGTAGCAGTCCCGCTGAGAAGTGGGACATCTGGTTTATATTGTTGAGACTTCGAACACGTCATGTCTCGAGATAGTGGTCGCATTGGTATGGGTAATGAATACCACCAATCATCTTAAAACATAATGTCGTATTTGTATCATATGTACTTACACCTTAAACTGGAACGCTTGGGCGCTTCGTGGCAGGTGTAGACAGAATGCTGTTAAGAACCAACACGGGCGGCGATGCGCCATCCAAGCCCATCAGCACTTTAACAATTTTTTTTTTTTTTCGGGTAGAGGGCCGAACCTCCTACAAGGTCCCCGCGCAAAAGGGGCGCGCGGGGTATGTGAGACTCAACGATCTGCATGGTGTTGGGAGCAGACCGCGGGCCCAAGGATTTTAGGACCCACCCACTAAACGACTCCCCTGCACTCTTACACCCGACGTCCGATCCCCTCCGAGGTCAGAACCCGGATGAGGTAGGGGGGCTACCGCGGTCAACACTACAACCAGACGGTGCGGCTCACCCCAAGGACGCCCAGCCAACGGAGCCTTCGAGGAGAATCGAAGGCTCTGAAACGTCGGCCGTCTCGGTACGGCAGCCCGTCGGGCCGCCCAGACGGTGCCGCTAGTGTCCCGGAATACCCCGCTGGACCAGAACCAGCCTGCCGGATCGGGACGCGATACACCGTCGACCGGTCGCTCTATTCACTCCACGGCAGCGCGCTAGAGTGCTGGTAGCGCGCCGCGCGGCCTCACCCCCTCAGGTCGCCCCTTGACCTTTAACCAAATTTATCATTTTTTTATAATTTGATGCTTTTAAATTCTTTAACTGGAAGATTCGTTTTGAAACATGTTTTAGTTCTGCATTTATTTAGAAAAATATAAATCTGCTTTCATAATATAACCTTGATTTTAATTTCATTATTCCCCATCTAGAAGTGAATAAATACTTTACAAAGTATATGCTAGTGACTCTCCAACAAACTCAACGGTTACTGTCTCTAGCAATAAAATAGACACCCGTTTGTGTAAATAACTTGCACACCACTTATCCTATGACATTATCTCAGAAATCACTCTTGAAATAGCAAAGATAACTATACTCAATACAGACGAAAAAACGATGGACAAAGGCGCGGATAAACGAATAAACAAGCTAGAAAACTTGAACCTAATAATTTGAAATGAAAATGTTATTCGGAAATTTCATTAAAGAACATAAATTTTACAATGAATCGTGGATATACGTACTCATCAAACAGGTTTTCATATTAGTTCCGTAGTTATACAATTCAATGGTATCTAAATCGATATCAAGGTATTTGTGTTGATGAACAAACTCTTGATAAAACATATTAATAAGTGTTTGGTTGTGAAACATAGTGAACGTCCGTAAAATGAGTTTCTACAATAAAGTGGTATTAATCACCGGAGCCAGTAGAGGAATAGGAGCAGCCACAGCGATATTGTTCGCTAAAGAAGGGGCTGATGTAGTAATTGTTGGAAGAAATGAGGAAAAACTCAAAGAAGTCGAAGAGGAATGTTCTAAATTGGGCAAGAAACCCCTTATTATTACGACAGATTTGGCGAAAGATGATCAAGCTAAAGGTATAGTCAATAAAACTATAGATGCATTCGGAAAACTGGATATATTAATTAACAACGCTGGGATACTGAAGAAAGATGACATTAAGTCAGAAAGCTTCGTAGAGACTTTCGACGAAGTGATGAATACAAACCTAAGAGCTTCTGTATTGATAACCAACGTGGCTATACCGCACCTGATCAAAACAAGAGGCAATATCATCAATGTTTCAAGTGTTGCTGCAGATTACGTATCAATCACAAATTTCGTGACATACAAAGTATCTAAAGCCGCCCTTAACCATTTCACTCGCTGCATAGCTTTAGAACTTGCTGCTCATGGCGTCCGAGCTAACACAGTGAGCCCTGGCCCTGTGGAAACAGATATTTTCGAATCAGCTGGAATTCCAGAAGCACTACAAAATTATCCAGGACAACTTCCCCTTAAGAAGGTCGGCAAGAAAGAAGAAGTGGCAGATTTGATCTTATTTTTGGCCAGCGAGAAAGCGCAAAGTATAACCGGCTCGAATTATATAACGGATAATGGATTACTATTGAATTAATAATCTATCTTATCATTTTTTGCAATCAAACGTTTTGTAATCTATATGTGACCTTCACAGAACCTTAAAAACGCAGTTAATCAGATAATTGAGCACAGTTCTGAAACCGCAATACATTTTTTTATGAAATTAAATATTTTTAGTCCGTGTTGTACTCGTGAAGTGGTAGCTGAGCATGCCCATGTATAGGCCCATGCCTACGCATGGTGTGATGATGTGAACTAATTAACAATTCTAGAAAATCAGAGATAACATTACCGACACAATAAACCTAATAAAATGTACTCCGCCTTATCCATGATTACTATTATGAGCAACGAAAAGAAGAAATTTAGATATTTAAAGAAAAATACTAATTCTGTTGAAATTCACTATAGATTATCGTTGTCTTTACAGAAATGTTTTACTCATGCTGCACCTAAAATGTATAATATTATAATCGTAATAAACAAATCCTTTCATCATACGTCCTTTTTTTGGACCGGGGGGACCTTCTACTGGGTCTACAGCCATCAACCTCGAGACGTGAGTTTTAAGGTCTTAGTTTTTAATCCAACAACGCACTACCCCCCCCCCCCCTCCCCGCCGCTAAAACTGAAATACTTCACGACAGAAATAAATAGGGTGGTGGTATCTACCCGTGTGGACTCGCAAAACTCCTACCACTAGTTTTTATCAGAACTAAAATTTGTGTGTACCCGGCCCACTATGATACTACACTAAATTGTGGCGGACTACATCCAGAAGTGGAGAGACACGGGCTGATGACCACACAACCAGACGTGCAGCTCTCCAAGGACGTCGGGCCGACGGAGTCGTCGAGGCGATAGTTGACAACACACAAGTTTTCAGGTAAGCAATGGCCTTCCCTTTTTGTCACGAAGCAGCCCTGTTTGAAGGATGAAAGGATTCACGTTCTATTGTGTATGGGCTCCAGTAACAACTTCACACCAAATGAACCGTTAGTTTCACTATATACCTATAGATAGAGATATGTAATAGAGGCCAAGATGTTGTACGTCCTGGATGTAATCACAATAGCAGTGATCGCGCAAATTTATAGTTTTAACTAGCTGCTATCCGCGGCTACGCCAACATGGTCAAAGAGAAATGTCAATGTAATTTCTCGTGGGAATTTTGGGATAAAAGGTAAAATATGCTCTGCTAACCTAATACTATTTCTATAATTCATTGCTTCGTTTGGTCTTCAAAGATCGTCGGGCATATTAGTTATAAAGTAACGTATTGATTACATAAATACGATATACTTTAATTGTATAACCCATTATATTTCTATTACTATTTTAGCAGTAACATACATACATATAAACCGAAGGAAGTTAAACTTCTCAGAACGATTTAACACTATAGTTTTGCTTGTGTGTACACAACTAGTAGAATTAACTGGTCCTTTTAAAGCAAATTATAAATTTCCAAAAAAAAACCAGTTCGGACGATTTTCACCTCTTACAGATTTTACTATTATAAATCAAAATTTTTTCACAGCCCACCTGGTGTTAAGTGGTTACTGGAGCCCATAGACATCTACGACGTAAATGCGCCACCCACCTTGAGATATAAGTTCTAAGGTCTCATGTTTTAGTTACAACGGCTGCCCCACCCTTCAAACCGAAACGCATTACTGCTTCACGGCAGAAATAGGCAGGGCGGTGGTACCTATCCGCGCGGACTCACAAGTGGTCCTACCACCAGTAAAATGAAAAAGCAATTAGATTTTGCACCGCACTCAAAAATGCATTATTATTGGAATAGTATGATCGTTGTAAAATATTGATCAATTTGGTGCTGATTTCGATGGAAATATGTTTAAATATCAATTCAAGGCTAAAAACTGATCTTAAGTCCATTATCTATGACATAATAGGAACCGGTAACGCTTTTAGCATTCGCTAAGAACAAAACAACTTCTGCTACATCTTCAGGCTGTGCGATCCTTTTCAAGGGACTTAGTTTCTCAAATTTCTCACAGGGTCGCTCGATTCCCGCGTTGTTCAAAATCTCCGTTTTCACCGGTCCGGGACATACGGCGTTTACTCTTATCCCGGATGGGGCAAGTTCTAATGCTGAGAATCTGGTAAAGTTCTCTAAACCAGCTTTCATAACGCTGTATGGTAAAAACTGTGGATATGATAGCGTAGATGTAGCCAATATGCTTGATATGTTGATTATGTTTCCTTTGGTCTTTGTCAGGTGTGGTACAGCCAATTGAGTAAGTTGTATAACTGCACGTAGATTCACCTTGAACACATCATCAATTGCTTCCATTAAGTCCTCAGTAAATATGGATGACGATTTCAGTATCGCTGCGTTATTAACAAGGATATCCAATCGGTCGCAATGTTCCACGGTCTTCTTCACAATAAATCTCACCTTTTCATCCTGTGAAAGATCTGCTTTTATTACGAAAGCTGGTTTGCCTACTTTCGCGCATCGGGCTGCAACTTTATGAAGATTTTCAGCATTTCTCCCAACTATAGCCACGTCGGCACCTTCTCTAGCGAAATGTACAGCTATTTCAGCACCTATTCCAGCGCTGCCTCCAGTAACCAACACCACTTTACCTACGTAGCTCATTGTGCTTCTCTCAATAAATAGTTCGTTATCTACAATACAAGATTTGTGATCGCAAATAGTTCGAGCAATATTTATATAGTAATAATAGATTTGTTCAGCATAATTTGTTGTACGTGTTTGTCAGACTAAAGGATTCCGTAGTCAATAAACTACACAATATTTAATTCAGACAAAATATAGTTGTATTTTTTTTAATACGCTTTTATTAGCTTTTTTTATTGCCCTTGTAGGCAGACGAGCATACGGCCCACCTGATGGTGAGTGGTTACCGTCGCCCATGGACTTGCCCATGGAGCTTCATACTTATGTTAGTATGTATGTTAGTATGTAACGGAATCTTTGAAGATGATTTTAACCCCCTTCAAAATGTCGCACCAACTCGAAATTTGACATACTTATTAACGACCGAAGACAATTCAATATCTTAATCAGTTTGGTCAGCTATCCTTACTAGGATAATCAGGATTAGCGATTTTTTGTTTTGCTGAGAACCGGAGTGTCTGCGTCAAGACCAAGAAGGGAAACTACCAGGGGCGACGATCACCGATTTCTCGGATTAGTTACCGACTGATTAAGATAAAAAAAAATTAAATAGAAAAAGCATTGAAAAAATTGAAAGATCAATAACAGTTTAAAAGAACTAAAAAACTACGCTTTTATAGAAGAAAATCCAACCAAAAACAAAAAATAAATTTGAATTAAAAATAGTGTAAGAAACAATAATTTTATTGTAAAAAAAGCGTGGGGTGCATGGTATTAATAGTTTTAAATATTTTATAAACAGATATGAGTAGAAGGGTTATTTTGATAATATCCTGAAAAGCACCCCACGCTTTTTTTACAATAAATACATTTTTCCTTACACTATTTTTAATTCGAATTTATTAAAATTTATTTTAAATTTTATTTGTTGGATTTTCTATAAAAGCGTTTTTTTTTTGTTTTTAAAAACAATTATTTTTTTACATGGCTACCCGCCACATACATAAAGTTCAAAAGTTAGATTAAAGATTTACTTTTGAGCTTTACAGATAAAACACGATACACCAGTATTGTGTAGGCAGCGACTTGGCTCTGCCCCTGGCATTGCTGAAGTCCATGGGCGATGGTAACCGCTCACCATCAGGTGAGCCGTGTGCTCGTGTGCCTACAAGGGCAATAAAAAAAAAAACACACACACACACACACACACACACAAAATAAAAATATCAATTGGAATTGAAGTTCAAATTCAAAATAGTTTGTTTCATATCGAATTTTATTTATGTCAAAATTGATTGATGATTGAAAGATTGTTACAGAACCGTATTATCAAAGACGCGATATCATTTCGTTTGATTAATAAACATGAATCCATAAATTAAATAAGGCACAACAAGAACACCGAATATAATTAACTTTATGTTGTACTTTTTAGTTTGCAAAACAAGCTGACGTCATCAGACTCTTCGGCATGCCACGCACTACAATACTAAGTCTAACAGTCCTTTAATACAAACATATTATAGAACTGGTAATTGGCTGGTAACTGGCTGACAGGATAACATTAAAAGTGGGACCAACTTTTTTTAGCTCTATAAGCAAATACATCGTACAGCCAATCTAATTGAAAATGGTTACCGTCTAGTGAAAAAATCACTGTTTAAGTCCAACCTCATACGATACAGTAATGTCTGAAGAAATGAATGAGATACAAAATATATATTTCGGTAGGCAGCGGCTTGGCTCTGCCCCTGGCATTGCTGAAGTCCATGGGCGACGGTAACCACTCACCATCAGGTGGGCCGTATGCTCGTCTGCCTACAAGGGCAATAAAAAAAAAAAAAATATATATATATATATATAGATGAAAATCAAGATCACTTGTTAACTGTCAGCACAACGCTCTCTTCCGGTTTTAGCCCCAAGAGCTCACCTACACGCCAGGGTAAAGCCGAAATAGCCTCTCAAGGCTATCTGCATATGTAGAAAAAAACAACAATGCTTTAAGCCAAAACATTTTCTTGAGACTTAAAGCAAATACGAAAAGAAATTAACAAAGTTTTATTTTTATTTTTTTATTGCTTAGATGGGTGGACGAGCTCACAGCCCACCTGTTGTTAAGTGGTTACTGGAGCCCATAGACATCTACAACGTAAATGCGCCACCCACCTTGAGATATAACTTGTAAGGTCTCAGTATAGTTACAACGGCTGCCCCACCCTTCAAATCGAAACGCATTACTGCTTCACGGCAGAAATAGGCAGGGCGGTGGTACCTACCCGTGCGGACTCACAAGAGGTCCTACCACCAGTAAAAAAGTAATTTATATATTACACGTCAAGTCAAGGTTATTACAATTTACAATTACAATATACTACAGTACAGTATACAATTTACAGCTTGCTAATTACGTGTGCATACTACCATTATCTATCACGTACGTAGATCCTGTTACGCTTTTCGCTTTATCGCTCGCCAAATAAAGGATCATATTCCCAACTTCACTAGCTTCTGCGCATTTACCTAACGGTATTCTTGGTGTTAATCTCTCCCAGATATCCTCCTGTCCAAAGAAATTCAGAAGATTTGTTTTAGTATATCCTGGATTAACAGCATTGACTCTAACTCCATACGGAGCCAAGTCCAGAGCTGATGCACGAGTGAAGTAATCTAACGCTGCTTTTAAAGATCCATATATTATTTGATCACCTCTGACTTTAGTGCTTAATATACTAGATACGTTGATAATAGATCCTTTGGTGTTGATGATGTGAGGTGCAGCTTTATTAGAAAGGCTCACAATAGCACGTAGATTCACTTTGACTATTTTGTCAAAATTTTGCACTAAATCCGCGTCTAACAACTTAGTTAATACAGTAATTCCCGCGTTGTTTACCAAAATATCGAGTTTACCATATTGTGTAACTGTTTTATCGATTATAGTATTGAGTTCTTCATCTATGCTGACATCGGCTTTGATCACGAGCGGTCTCTTTCCGTATTTCTCGCATTCTTCAGCAACCTTAGTTAGTTTTTCTTCGGTTCTACCTACGATAGCTACTTGAGCATCTTCTCTCGTAAATAGTATAGCTGTAGCCGCACCAATTCCTGAACCGCCTCCGGTAATAAGGACCACTTTATTTGTGAAACTCATGTTTACAATAACTTTTACGTGATGAACAACGCTATTAATTATACAGACTGATTTTTTAGAACGATATTTCGTTATAAATTGTCTTTTATAGATAAAACTTGAGACGACCTTATTTGAAAATTCATAACACTTGAGCAAACACACAAAAATGATAATGAATAATATACGAAAATAAATAACAGGATTTTACTATGACGTAAGTAATTATTTATAATAATTCCTTTGTAAGAATTTGAGAAACCACTGACAGTCGTTTTTTTTTATTGCTGTTACAGGTAATTGAGAATACGGCCCACCTGTTTTTTTTCCTACCTATGCTGATAGCCTTAGAGGGCTATGCCAGCGTTGGACTGTCTGATGGAAATTAGTCAGCGTCGCTTGTGGATCTCAACAAACCCAGGGGCATAGCCAATCACGGCCTACTGATGTTATGTGTTTAATAATATATCCCGTTCACGATAATTTCTAACAACGAACTAAAAATTATTTCTTTTGAAGGCTAGCGCACTCTATAAACTATAGCTTATCTTTGGCTCCGGTCCCAAGCTTTGAATTACATCCTAACACTTTATACACGACCTGTATATACTTGAAATGAGGCAGCTACATATAAACTATCAGTAAGAAGAAACCATTTTTAAAGTACTCTAGAATTTATATTAAATTACATAAACAAAAAGGTTGTAATCTATATATTAATACGTGAGCAAAAACTTTGTATCCCTTTTTACGAAAATTGCGCGGACGAAGGAGTATGAAATTTTCCACACTTATAGAGAATACAGAGAAGAAGTGCACAATGCTAATATTTTTTTTAAATAATGCATAAAAGATACATTAAATCAATAAAGAAAACATTACACACACTACATGTAATTTGACGCACACACGCATGCATACTATTTATTGTCAAACTTTTGTTCTTGACGTCTGTTGTCAAATTGAGATTAAATATTTTTTGTCTTTGTTTATATTTTTTACAGTGTAGTCTTGGCGAAATTTGTGATTATAGATGTATAAAATACAATCATAATAGTGTACAAACTTACAATTCTAATTAATTATAGTCGAATTTCGACTACTGCGGGACATAAACAAAAAGGTTGTCATTGCATGAATTTTTTATGTAAGTATCATACGTATTTAAACAGGTTTAGCTTACCAAACGAGGTGGAGGCCAACTTTTCTGTCGTGGGACAGCTGTGTCATCCATGTCTTGCTCGAGAAGTTGTAGATTTGAGAAATTTTAATGGTCATACATTACAAAAAAAAAACAGTCTTAATTTGAAGACGGCGAAATCCAAGAACGGATATAAACTAAAAATTCCAAACTAACATAGTTGGTAATAAAAATCTTCTGAACAACCCTAACATATTTTAGGCTTGCAACACAAGCACTTAAGGAGAAGCTTCCAATCTTAGTAAAAACAGTTAAGGTAAAGTGCTCCTGTTACCGGCCCGGCGCTAATAACTGGCGTAAATATCGCCAACAGGCTTAATATTAAAACGGTCATACAATGCTCGAACATCAACATTAAGATTAGTACACAACAGTAAGTAGTATAGTACCCTTGTTAAAATCTTTTTTTTACAACGGCTGCCCCGCTTTCAAACCGAAACGCATTTATTACTGCTTCACGGCAGAAATAGGCGGGGTGGTGGTGGTACCTACCCGCGCGGACTCACAAGAGGTCGTACCATCAGTGGTTACGCAAATTATAATTTTGCGGATTTTGATTTTTATTACACGATGCTATTCCTTCACCGTGGAAGTCAATCGTGATCATTTGTTAAGTACGTATTTCACTAGAAAGTTGATACCCACCTGCAGGATTCGAACACTGGTGTATCGCTAATTGCGAATGCAGCGGTCGTCTTATCCTTTAGGCCACGACGACTTCAGAATCTATCGTTAAGAATGATCTCTGTTGTTGTGCATGGATGTGGAGCGAAATCAAGGATAACATTTGCTTTGCAACAAAAGTACAGAGCGTTAGGTTCGCAGGCTATAATCGTAAAACTTGCGGTGGAAAATTCATATGATTGGGTATAAAGTAGTACAAACATTAGAGACTTCCACTTCGTTCACACAAGCCGCATTTTGAAGTCGTCATGGCCTAAAGGATAAGGCGTCGGTGCATTCGTATCTAGCGACGCAACGGTGTTCGAATCCCGCAGGCGAGTACCAATTTTTCTAATGAAATACGTACTTAACAAATGTTCGCGATTGACTTCCACGGTGAAGGAATAACATCGTGTAATAAAAATCAAACCCGCAAAACTATAATTTGGGTTATTATTGGTGGTAGAACCTCTTGTGAGTCCGCAAGGGTAGGTACCACCACTCTGCCTATTTCTGCCGTGAAGCAATAATGAGTTTCGGTTTGAAGGCCGTTGTAACTATACAGAGACCTTAGAACTTATACCTCAAGGTGGGTGGCGGCGTTTACGTTGTAGGTGTCTATGGGCTCCGGTAACCACTTAACACCAGGTGGGCCCTGAGCTCGTCCACTCATCTAAGCAACAAAAAAATTTGTATAATATTATACATAGTATCTATCCAGTCGAGCTCCGCTACTTAATCTATGCCAATATTAATTAGCTATGTCACGTCAATTCTCAAACGTAGTTTTTTTATTATTAAAACTTAGGCTGTCATGTAAACCGTACTTAAACTCTGAGACGATACGAAGACTCTCGCAAGATACTGCTCGGGGGTCATCGCAAACAAATGAGGGGTGTAAATCCAACCCCACCCGGGGGTGCAGGTACCCCACCCACAGGTAGCACTTGCTCAACCCTTTCTTGGCTAACATATGAATATACATACACCGTCATATCGATACTAGATGAGATCGTTTTTCTGAGACGGATTTTGATGTTAATTTGATCTTTAAATAATCTACTTAAATCGTCTATAACATATATTATTAAGCGTCTATAAATAAATAGATTTGGATATAACACAGCGTTTTATCCTGTTTTCCTAGATTTCTTTCTTAGATGAAAATCTGAAGATTTCATTTTTATGCAAAAGTGTTGTTGAGAAGGAAATTTTATTAGAATTAGTTTTAAGTTTTTTTTATAAATTTCAATTACGCTACAAAAAAAGAAAATGTGTTATATATATTATTTATATTTTATTATTTAGACTGATGAAGACTTTATGGCCTACCCAGTGCTTAGTGGTCTCAGGAGCCCATAGTTATCACCACGTGAATGCGGTCACCCACCTTGAGCCGTGAAATCTCATTGTATAGTATAACGCTGCCCCATACCATATCGAAACGTATTACTGCTTCGCGACAGAAATATACATGATAGTGGTTACCTATCCGTGCGGGCCCACAAGACGTCCTACCGTATAATATAAATGTTTATGAGATCCATACCATCTATCCTAGGCCACAAAAAGTTTTTTATCATCGACAGATATCGGTCGCCATTGACAGAGGGCGCGGCTCCTTGCGCCTCTTCGAGGAAATTAGGGCCGATGATACAGCCGGACGGGCTTGTAAGTGTAACTTTCCATGGTGAAATCTCATGACTAAATATGTGCTCATGCCAAATTTGACAGCTATCGCTTTACCAAGATGGCCGCTGTGAGTTGTCAAAGTTCAAGCGTCCCTATAGAAAAACCCTTTAAAAGCTAATTCTCACCGGGTCCTATCCTTGATATATACCCTTTTTAAGGGTACTTATTCATATATTTAATTCCACGCTAAATGGCCACATAATAATAAGTGAACTTTTTTGTAATAAATAACAACTGTATTTCTTTTGTTTACTTATTGAATTGTTATCAAAATAAAATAAACAAATCACATTAATAAATAAAGTAAATTCATGTTTTAGAAATTTTTAAATAATTAGTCTGAAGATGTTTATTGGAAAGCGAGGTTCTTATACGTCTTGTGCATATTTACTATGTGATGTGACTAAAAAAGTCCTTCTCATACGACAGAGAATTCTGATTAATCTAATGTAAGAAAGAGATAAGATATATGCTAGATCTCCCATTAAAACTTGCGTTACTGATTGCTACAAAACATTACTCCCCTTTAGAGTACAGTCAAACCTGGATAAACGAGAGTTCAAGGGAGCACAATCTCATTCTCGCTTATGGAGGTTTCTCACTAACCCGAGTTTCTCGCTAATGCTCCCTCTGAATTTCATTTCGCGATTTTCCGGATTGAAACGCATTCCCTATTTTAAATTAATCACTTAATGACAGTAATTTAATTTTCCGTTTCGACATGATGCAGAACAGAACTTTCTTTCGCAATTGATTAACGATAAACTGAGTAAGGCTGACAAACGGGACGGTACACAGGCACACGTGTCCATTCGAAAAGAATGCGATAAAATAACAACGTTATTTAGTTCCATTAAATAGAATAGTTTCAATATTGACGAGAAAACAATACAAAAACAATGGTAGGAAGTTCCCCGAAAGTTAAGAATGAGTCATAAAATTTGTAGTTTGTTTTGTCATTTGTTCCTCCTAAATAATATAAATAAATAAAGCTCGACTGTCGCTTATAGAGGTATAGATAAGTAGCAGTCTCACTTACGGAGGTCCATGAGGGAGAAACGACTCTCTCTTACAGAGGTTTCTGTTTCTTGCTAATAGAGGTTTTGGGCGCTTAAAATGACGGGTCCTGGCTATTACTCTCACTTATAGAGTTTTCTCACTTATCCAGTTCTCGCTTATCCAGGTTTGACTGTATTTGAATTTATGTTGATCGGTTCTTTGATATTAACAAGG
Organism: Bombyx mandarina; assembly: GCF_030267445.1. Taxonomy (NCBI): domain Eukaryota; kingdom Metazoa; phylum Arthropoda; class Insecta; order Lepidoptera; family Bombycidae; genus Bombyx; species Bombyx mandarina. The sequence goes on along the minus strand of NC_143222.1, from coordinate 13,043,972 downwards.
TTTTTTTTTTAATGTGGAATACTAATAATATTTTTAATACTGTATAAACTATTATATGTATGTATGTAGGTATGTATCAAATATAAATTTCATTGCACCTACCACTATTTACTCTGCACTACCCTTGGTTGACTGGTAGAGAATGCCTTAGGCATTGAGTCCGCCAATGTAAATTTTACATGAAGTGTAATAAATAAAAAACAAAAACAAAAATGAAACAGTCCACTTCTATGTTTCTTGTGTCTGTGTCGACACGATGCGGGCGCGCGCGGTTAAGGCAGGTGAAGCGGTTCGGACATCTCGCTGGATTTATACGAGGACTCTATTGGTTCTGTTCCGTGGAGGGTACACAGCACGAACGATTGTAAATTAAACTGTTCTCGTTACGGTCCAAGATTTAGGACGAGTATATCGCAATGCGAGCGAATCGACGAAGTTCCCTGACAATGTATGCTTTATGATAAGAACCGAACGTAAACAGCGAATATATTTGTGAACATTTCTGTTAATAGCTTCTGTTAATGTGGCCTAATTTTGTACATAAAAATGCCATGTTTTATGTTTTTGAAAGATACCACTTTTAACATTACCGCCATTTGTTAATAAAGTTAGAATTAGAATATAGAACGTACTGAATCTCGATTGCTTTATGGTGGTGAAAAAAAAGCACAATTAGTTATAAGAAATTATTTTCTCTATGTTAAGCTGTATTAAGTTTAATATGACTTGAGACAAGTTTAAATTGAAGAGTCCATTGAGGCATGTGGGTTTTTTTATTTTTATTTTTATTGCTAAGATAGGTGGACGAGCTCACAGCCCACCTGGTGTTAAGTGGTTACTGGAGCCCATAGACATCCACAACGTAAATGCGCCAACCACCTTGAGATATAAGTTCTAAGGTCTCAAGTAAGTTACAACGGCTGCCCCACCCGTCAAACCGAAACGCATTACTGCCTTACGGCAGAAATAGGCGGGGTGGTGGTACCTACCCGCGCGGACTCACAAGAGCTCCTACCACCAGTAATAAGTAAGGTGCGCGGGATAGATAAGGCCTTATAATAATATATCTTAAGGTGAGTCTGACGTCAAAAGACTCTGGGTGTCCACGCAACATTAGAAAATCAACAAACACGTCAAAAACACAACGACAGTAATATAAACCATCTTATTATTCCAAAGCATCACCCTAACAACTACTTTTTACTATCCATCTCTCAAATTCCCAAGTTGGAACCGAGGAAAAGTAATAGATAGTGTGGAAACAATTCCAACGGTAATTGGGGTAGACATCTCACGAGGACGCCACCTCGGTGACGTATGACAATATTGTGTAAATTGTTCGTGTTGCGTGCGTGGCATTATGATGTATGATACCGTTCGATACAAAATGACATCATATCTGTCAATAATTAATTTGAAAGTTGACGTTTGGACTTTGTTTTTGACGTTTGATTCATAACTTATTTTGTGAGAGAACGAACATTTTTTTGTTTAAGAAGTATGAGCATATTCTCTGGCGCCTAGAATAAAGTAGGTAATAAGAATAATACACCAAATAAACGAAACCATGTCTTTAATTCGCGAACAAAACCATATCAGTAGGAATGCGTTATTGTTTTCGTAGATGGTTGGGATTTTGAAACTTAAAAAGGGGCGGTTAAAATCTCAATATTAAAATTAGCATTATTTTAGTGATAACCTAAAAGTGAATTAACCTTTTTTTTATTGCTTACATGGGTGGACAAGCTCACAGCCCACCTGGTGTTAAGTGGTTACTGGAACCCATAGACATCTACAACGCAAATGCGCCACCCACCTTGAGGTATAAGTTTTAAGGTCTCAGTATAGTTACAACGGTTACCCTTCAAACCGAAACGCATTACTGCTTCATGGCAAAAATAGGCGGGGTGGTGGTACCTACCCGTGCGGACTCACAAGAGCTCTTACCACCAGCGTATGTTTAATTGACCTATTTTAACCTTAACAAAGCTCAGTTTTATTTACGAACTGTGTTTTAGGCCACTGAAAGCATTTGCAGCTTGTACTATTCAGGTTCGAACCAGTAACCCCCTAAACCACGTACAATACGTAACGAAAAAGCCGCACAGAATCAAACAAATACATCTCAATCTTAATACGTAGAAAGGGATATAAATATTGTTCGCGTGTATCATAAATAAAGCGGGAGACAGACGAAGGGACACGCGTCACCTTTTGATACATTTCCGCTGTCGTTATTAATGACAAGTCATCGGTGCTGTCCCGGCGGACAGCTCCCTCCAGGGCTGCTGCTTTGAACGTCGCTTCCAAATTATGAATGGATTTTTACTACTACTAGATACAACCTTCACCGAAGCTGAGTCATCGACCCTAAACTTTGACTACCTTCATCAACTGTTCCATCAATTCTGTTTTTACAATAAAAAGAAAAAATCGGCACTCCGATTTGTATAGGATTAATTACTTCGTATAACAGACGACTTTGAAATCAGCGAGAACCGCTCATCATTTATGCATGATTACAATGATTAATATTATCCATATTAAACTATTGTTCTTTTGCCAATTGCCAACTCGTGGTCTCTATACTCGTCTGCCGTGAGCACGACTTAAGATTCCGAAGTACAGACCATCGTGACGGATGGAAAACGGAGAAAGATTCGACAGAAGAGTTCGCGTTCAATCTTCTAGTTAACTGATCATTTTAAAATTAAATAGGAGTTAAGATCATCACCTTATTTGTACAGTCCTCTGTCTACCAGCAAAAATATGACTAAAACTTTTTTTCTATGTTTGAGGGATTAGGCCTTTCCAGTTTCACCGGGAAGGTGGGCGAGCAAGGGCTCAGCCAGGAGGAACTATGATGTTCCTTTTTTTTTTTGGGCCGGGGGCCGAGCCTCCTACGAGGCCCTCGCGCCTAGGGGGCACGCGGGGTATGTGGGATTAAACGATCTGCAGGTGTTGAGAGCAGACCGCGGGCCCAAGGAATTTTAGGCCCACCCACTAAACGACTCCCCTGCACTCTTACACCCGACGTCCGATCTCCGTCCGGGGTCAAAACCCGGTCAGAGTAGGGGGGTTCCCGCGGTCAACACTACAACCAGGCACGCGGCGCCACCCCGAGGACGCCCGACCGACGGGTCGTCGAGGCGATAGTCGACGACCAACGACGTCGGTCTCCGCGGTACGGCGGCCCTACCAAGCCGCCCGGGCGATGCCGCTGGTGTTCCGGGATACCCCGCTGGGCCAGAACCAGCCTGCCGGGTCGGAACGCGATACACCGCCGACCGGGTTGCTCTTCCACAGTATGTTCGGTGACGACAGAGACGACGAAAACGACCTCATCGCAGTCCGCAGCCGCCGACGCGTCGTCCCGTCCTCCTGGTGAACTATGATGTGCCTAAGTCAACATCAGTGGATATAGTGCGGGCAGTAAGGCTTCGACCAACCAAAGTTCTTGGTCCAAGGTCTTTAATAGAATCTTCTAGAACGTTGGAATTCACATCTAAAGTAATTAAAACTACCTTAACGTCTTAATCCCGCTTTTTTTATTGTCATTATCTTGTAGGTATTTGAACTAACAGATTAGCTGTCCAAATTGGAGGTAAAGTCATTTCTTGTTATGGTAATTATAACCTAGGAAAAAACTAAAACTCCTTATACTTTTTGTTTTTCGATTTCAAAGTCTCGAATACTATTAAGCGATATCCCTGCAACATTTCATTCGCGACCTGCCCGGCATAATAATGTAGCGGGTCGCGGGTGGAGAGTCGCACCACCCCTTAATATCATATGAGGAGACGCCTTGGTAAATTTATCAATAGCTCCGTATCGCGAATCGCAAGGTACATACAACGTTCCTTATATTTTATTCAGTTTGCGATTTTATGTCATTGATATTGGATGACTGAAAGATGTGTGAGAAAATTGAGTTTTTTTATTTTTATTTCGATGTTATTGCAGAACTCTGTAATGGAGCGATGTTACAGATTCTTTATATTTTCATTCGACTCTCTATTTGTAGGTCACAGTCATTTGTAGGTCATAAGTTAGTAATAAATAAAAATTCTGTCTGAATATAAGTAGGTATAGGCTAGATAGGCCTTAAATATACCCGTAAAGAGTTCGACGTGCAACCGAACCCACACGTCAGCCCGCTGAGTTTCTCGCCGAATTTTCTCAGCAGATCGTGGTTCCGGTCAGATAGTAGATTCATTCGCGAAGCAGCTGCTCTTGAGTTGCTAGGTCTCTTTTGGAGACGCTCGGGCATCGCCCGGGTTGTTATCAAACCTCATCCCTGCTGGCTGAGCCTTTGCTCGCCCACCTATCCTTGTGAAACTGGAAAGGCCTTCGGGCCACCAGTGATCCTAAAGGCCACATATTTCTGAACCACTTTTTTGTATTAGTCTTATATTTATATTAAAGTTTTGAAGCAATTATATCCTAAGATCCTATATTCTAAGAGGTAAGATACCAGGCGTATTCGTGTCGAGTTATCCGACCGCAAAGTCGAAAGAAGCGTCCTCTTCTCTGACTTTTAACCAATAATTACACGTATTCTCTGAAAATTCTAATTTAGAAACCAGTCCAAATAATCCAATTTGAGTACATATTTGAAATTGATTTACAGAATTATGTTGCTACTACTTAAAAGCATACTGAATACTATTTAAAAACGTCAGTTGGAGGTTATGCGCGTCTCAAAACTTATAGCCATGTTTCTCGCTCTTTTGCAAACACCAGCCACCAAATAAAGAAAATGCAATCAGCTTAAAAATTCAAAACTCAACCACTCAGTCAATGTCAAAAGCGATAAAAACACACAAAAAAATTAAATTATCCACAAGATACACGTACGAATGCTCGGTAAACGTTATTTATAGCCGCCTATACGCTGCTTTATTTATAAGAAAGCACTGCTCGTTCGGGGAGATGAAATTACGTGATACCATTTAGAATCAAAGTGAAAACGTTCGCGCGGATGCGGGTGTAATCAGTTAGTGTTGTTGCCTGTATTTATTGCAAGAAGCGTATGACGCTAAATCCTTTTGCTTGTTAAAATTTGAAAAGTATCGAGCCGCGCTACCTTTTGGACTTAGCGGAAAATTATTTAAATTTTTGTTTTTAATTCCTTTGCAAACTTATTACCTATTTTCTTACAAAATCACATCGTGTGCCTTTAGGCTGCTGATCATATTATGTAATTTGGAGGGAAAAAAATTTGAGTTCAAATGTAGTCGATTAAATTATTTTTTTCGAACAGATTGGCCAATGCTTCGAAACGGGTCTTACAGGACATTTCACCTAGTTTTGTGGGAGTAGCTAATATTAAATAGAAGAAACAGCCAAAACCTTGAATCATGCCAACAGCATTTAAGATAAACTTGAAATTATGTTCCAGTTTCGAACAATAACATTCAGTCCGAGAACGTACCAACGTCCTGCTTATTTCTACTTTAAAGCAGTAATGTATTTCCGCTTAAAGGCTGGGGCAGTCTTGTTATACTATTCAATCGAGACTTAGACCTCGTGTCTTTAAGTGGGCGACGGTATTCCCATAACGATATCCGAAATAATCACATAATATCAGGTGGACCGTAAGATCTTCCATCCGTCTTACTCGTTTTAAAGTTTGTTACACTGTCAAATGAATCTGTATCTTCCTTCGGCGATTGAGATAAATAATTACTTGCAATCGCGAATAACTTGTTGATTCAAGGTCAACACTCAAAAACTAAAAAGTGCGTATTGTCTACGGCAAATGAACTCACAAGCTTAAGGTAGTTAAACGATTCCATGTTATTTATTTATTTCAATATAAATAATTGCAGCGAAACAAATTTTTTACATAGTAAATAAATACGTCCCTTTTGACTTAAAAAAAGGTGTTTTTGACATACTGCATATTCCAATAGCAAAAACAAAACGCTAAATATTCCCGCGCACAGAACGTCAACTTCAATTCTCGACTTTAACTGTCAAATCTAAACTACATCAAAATAATCCTTACTTCCTGACCAAAACAAAGTAATTTACATTAAATATCGCAATGGATTTGCATTTCTATGATAGTAAATTAGTAAACCATAAGTTATTTAGAGATTTGAAAGCCAGCCTTTCAGATGATACCAGTGGAAAGTTGAAAAATTTGCTCGAACTCCGTGATGATGTGCTTTATGTTTGGAACTCAACTGAAAACTGTTTGTTCTCCTTGAACTTGAAGCATCTGGAAGAAAATGGAGACGAGACCCCGTATCAGGTAATGATTTGTTATTTACATGCTATTTTTCATTTCAGATAAAGATACGGAATTATTTGTTAAACCTTGAGATTGAGGTTATGTTTGTGTTTTTCATAAATCTAATTACAAACTTAACGGATTATGACTTTATTTTCTACAATTATTTTTCATTTAATTTACTAGGCATCTTAAGCAGACAATAATAATACGGAAATATATAAAAAACAATGTCAAGAGGTAGGTAAATCGAAAAAAGTACATTTAGTGCTTAATGTAAGTGCAAATGTGCTTTAAAGCCTCTAAAGGGGAAATATTCTAATTCTCAATAATTACATTTATAATTTTTTTGTTTGGAACGGGATGAGTCTAACCGCTTAAGCTTAGAATATCTTGAAATAATAATATGCTGGTGTAACTTGACTTTCCACAATATGTGCCAAGTTTTGATGGCTTCAGTATCTCTCATAAGTCGTTGTTTAATACTATGTGTTTTAAAGATATAATGGATTGATTTAATATTGTTAATTTAACTTGGCAACATGTTTAGCTGGTTAATGAAATTTTGGTATCTATATAAAACCAGGTAGGCTATGGCCACCTATTCTCTTACAACTCTTCTGTGTACAACTCTTCTGTGTAATAAAAAACCATGTCTATCAAAACCTTATTTTTACCCTACATCTATTACTATTATCTTATTTCAGGTAAGCACTGCACTACTTGCCTAACAATATAATGACATTTCTCGACAACAAATGTACTACTCGGATAAAAATATCAGCAGCGCAAGATAAAAATAGTTTTTACAGTTACTGCGGTGGTAAGTAGGTAACTACATGTTAAGATAGAAACATAAATTGTAATTCATATTTTTGTGTCGAGTCCATTGATGAAACCAGTACTTAGGTCTCCATGAGACCATGATACTCCATGACACTCTTGTTGCAGTCTACATTCTAGCTTTTATCTTGTATAATTGCATTAACTCAGTCCTTTAGGGTAATCCACGTCATAAGTGTGGATGTAGCATTTGCAAATTATAACCTAAATAAAATAAATATTATAGACATTAAAATACATGAGCTTAACAAGCTCTAAATTTCCAATGCTGTGATGATAAAGTGTTGACTATAGATATTAAAAGGTTGGCCCACATTGACTGAGATTGAAGTCTGCTGTAATCATTGTGCCACCCAAATCAAATTGCGCCACTAAAATAGACAAGAAATAATCATAATGTTGCATTGGAATGTTTCTTTGGTTATCCTGCCACTATGAATTCACTATAAGAAAGTAATAATTAAGAATCTTCCTTATTTCTCAAAATTAAAAATTCCCAATATATAGATATTATCTTTTTTAATACGCTTTTATTAGCTTCAGACATATGTATGTAACGGAATCTTTGAACATGATTTTAACCCCGAAAAAAAGCATGGGGTGCATGGTATCAGTAGTTTTAAATATTTTATGAACAGATATGAGTAGAAGGGTTATTTTAATAATATCCTGAAAAAAATCTACGCTTTTTCATAATAAAAACATTTATTCTTAAACTATTTTTAATTCAAATATATTAAAATTTATTTTCTATTTTTTAGTTGGATTTTCCATAAAAGCGTATTTTGTTAGTTTTTTTAAACTATTATTTATTAATTGTGCTTGTATGCAGATGATAGAATAAGTTCCACCTGACGGTGAGTGGTTACTGTTGCTCTTGGTTGTCAGCAATGCCAGAGGCAGACACATGCTGTTCCCTACTGAAAATTTGTTCTCAATGGTTTATTTTTTAACTTACTTTTTTAACTTTTAAATATGGAATGTTCAATACACATGTTACATACAAAAGGAATGAGAGGTATATTCTTTCTACCACAAATTAATTCAACTTCTGATCACTATTAATATATAAGGGCAGTGTTTAATTCTAATAATTTGCCATAAATAATCTAAATTAGTAGAATGTTAAAAATATCCTATTTCTTTGCAGTCAGTTTACCAATATAATTTATTTATTTATTACATAGGTGGATGGATGAGCTCACAGCCCACCTGGTGTTAAGTGGTTACTGGAGCCCATAGACATCTACAATGTAAATGCGCCACCCACCTCGAGATATAAGTTCTAAGGTCTCACTATAGTTACAACGGCTACCCCACCCTTCGAATCGAAACGCATTACTGCTTCACGGCGGAAATAGGCGGGGAGGTGGTACCTATCCGTGCGGACTCACAAGAGGCCCTACCACCAGTGATTACGCAAATTATAATTTTTGCGGGTTTGATTTTTATTACACGATGCTAGTCCTTCACCGTGGAAATCAATCGTGGACGTTTGTTGAGTACGTATTTCATTAGAAAAATTGGTACCCGCCTGCGGGATTCGAACATCGGTGCATCGCTACATACGAATGCACCGGACGTCTTATCCTTTAGGCCACGACGGCTTCTTTACGACGACTATTTAAGCGTTAAGTTTTTTATGTTGTGCATGGTTTTATAGTTTTGTGAACTCTGGGTTTGTGAACTCTTTGGGTGTGTGCGTGTTCATCTTATGTAACTAGGCTAGTATATTATCCTTTCTCTATTTTTTTTTCTTTTTTTAAAAATATACTTTTATTTTAAATGACAAATAGATATGTTTGCACTGATTTAATGATTGCATAAATAATAATTTGACAAAAATGATAAACTACTAGAAGTTCTATTTAAATTTTAAATTTACATAGTTTTATTTCTCTTTTTCAATTTCGTCCAGGGGTAGATAGCGATATAAAACTGTCAATTCAGGTAGATAGCACTGTAGGTGTGCTTTGAATTTTTAAACGGTTTTATTTAGCTCGACCTGTACGGAATTTGTTTTTTATTTATTTGGGTCAAAATTAGAAATTGAAATTTAAGCACCTTCCCGTTGTCAGATTGATCTGAAATTTGGTACACACATTTAATTTAGATGACAATACAATATAATAAAATCAATGACATTATAAATCTAAGATGGCCGCCGATACAAAATGGCGGATTACATATTTTTCCTTAAACCCCTCAATATGGGTATCAAATGAAAGGGCTACACTAGTAAAACACGATGATTATGTCAAAATTTAAAATTCAAGATGGACGCCGTTCCAATATGGCGGACTAGGTACATATTTTTCCACAACCACCACAATATGGGTATCAAATAATAGGACTACACTAGCAGAATACTGTCATTATGTCAAAATTTCGTATTAGGTGTTACAAGTTACAAAATGGCGTATTAGGTGGGGGCATGATTAGTCGTGTCGAGAACAGTTGCGTCCAAGATTGTGTGACGTTAGAGGGGCAGATAAAAAAAAAAGTTAATTAGATACCTCATTAGTAAGCGGTAGCTATACCACCCAAGTTAAGGTAATAGGTTAAAACGTGCCGAGGACTGTATGGCATTAGGGTGGGTAAAAATGTAATGTCGTCAGCGCTTCCCCCTCAAGATTGGGCGCATCTTGTTGTATATTAAGCCTTACCCCTTTGCTGGACTTCTGGCGGGGTCGACCGTCAAAATGCCCCTTAATCGTGGGAACAACATGGTAACAATAAATAAAAAAGCAAACAAAAATAAAAACGAAACTGCTGCACAACGAAAAAGAAGGCTCGAAAAGGCAAAAGAAAAGTATAGAACGAAACGTGCAAAGGAAAGTGAAAATGAAACCCACAGTTGACTACAGAAACGAAGAGAACGGTTAGCAACAGAAACACCTGAGCAACATGATACCAGGTTAATAGTACAACGTGAGAGACAAAGGCAGCTGGTAGAGTCAGAAACACCTGAGCGTCATGAGTGCAGGCTAGCATCACAACGTGACAGACGAAGAGAGCTAATAGCGTCAGAAACACCCGAGCGTCATGAGTCCAGGCTAGCATCACAACGTGACAGACAAAGAGAGTTGTTAGCATCAGAAACATCTGAGCGTCATGAGTCCAGGCTAAGATTACAACGTAACAGACAAATAGAGCTATTAGCGTCAGAAACACCTGAGCAACATGAGGCCAGATTAACAGGACGGCGTGAGAGACGAAAGGAGTTAGAAGCTTCAGAAACACCTGAGCAACGCCACGACAGGTTAAATAACCAACGTGAGCGTGCACAGCAACGCAGAGCTGAAAATCATGTACAAGCGTTTGAAAATGCCATTAACACATCGTGTATACACGTTTGTGACATTTGCACGAAGCATTGATATCCTAACCAAATTCATACTGTACGTTACAACACAGCTGTATTAGGATATCTACCTGCAGAACTGTCTTCAAAAACAACATTACTTTTATGTTCGCGCTGCCAAACACATGTGACCAGTAATAAAACAATAGCACCATCAAAGGCGTACTGGAATAATCTGGATCCAGGTTCAATACCAGATAAGATTCAAGCGCTGACGCAAGCAGAGCAGCGATTGCTGTGTAGAATCATCCCGCTTGTTAAAATCGTAAAATTTACTGGGCTATACGGGCAGTACGGTTTCCGCGGACAAGCAGTGTTGTTTGCCCAAGATATCTTTGAGGTCAGTGAAAGATTACCTAATATGCTTCCAAGATCTTCCAGCCAGGTGGGTATCGTTGTAGTTACAGAACGTTTGGAGAATTTGAACATCACAAGAGAGTTCACAATATCTCGCGAAAAATTCTACAGCGCTTTAAGATGGTTAACTAGAAATAACCCACTTTATAGAGATGTACGCATTGACGAAAATGTCCAGATTAGTGAACAAGACTTAATACGACTTAGTGTGCCAGAGATACCTGAAAACGGTGAACCTGAAAGAATTGAAATTCCAAATGTATTCATTAGTATTAATGACGTTGCTAGAATTATTCGGGCTTCATGGCATCAAGGTGACTACAGCGTTTTCACTTCGGGATTTGCCGGCGTGCAATGTAATGGCATGCACGTTATTTACCCTAAAGCCATACAGTTTCCAGCAAAATTCAATTATGGTACGGCTGAAAGAAGGATGTTGCCCTTAGTTTTGTCATGGGCATCCACCGTCCATAAAATGCAGGGCAGCACCGTCGACCATGCAGTAGTATATTTGGGCTCAAAATTGTTTGAGGAAGGACAAGCATACGTGGCTCTAAGTCGAGTCAAGTCTCTGGAAGGGCTATCTATGTATTGAGGAATTAGATTGTACTAAATTATCAGGTAAGAAACCATGTAATAATGATGCACTGAATGAATTAAATAGAATGAGGAATATTCGGTAGACAATTTCACTAAATACTAAAAACAAGAAAATAAAAATCGGTAAAAAAACTTTTAAGTTAAACGGTTTTATTTTATGTGCACTGAAAACTACAAAATAAATAAATAGTTACTTGCCTATCAACCTACGTAGGTGATCTCGGTCATTAATATCTTTGATGGTAGTGGTTGTCATAACATGAACCATGTCAGCGGCCGAAAGGCAGTTCATGAAAGAACGCTAACACCAGGGTTTGCTTGGTAGGTAAACTAAGCAGCCCACACTATAACAAGTAGGTATTTTGACCTTCTAGTTCAGAAATATTTTAGTACTAGGCAGAATAGCTTTTAGGCATATTAGACTAAAATAAAAACGTGGGGCCCCTCTGAAATCATATCTATGGCAGAGCATATCTTATACTTTGGTAGATCATGAGCTCGGCGTTCGCTGGTGAAGCCGCCACGGCTGGTTATTGATGGTCAAAACCTCCAGTTACGATTATAGTAAGTCGATTCAGCGGACCCTGGACTCCGGAGCTATGAGGTTTCGGATGCGACCGGGATAAACCGCTAGGATGATGATGATGACGATTATAATAAGTCGATACAATCCACACTTAGTATAGTAGAAAGTAATACAGAAATAATAATGGGCCCCACGTTTTTATTTTAGTCTAATATGCCTAAAAGCTATTCTGCCTAGTACTAAAATATTTCTGAACTAGAAGGTCAAAATACCTACTTGTTATAGTGTGGGCTGCTTAGTTTACCTACCAAGCAAACCCTGGTGTTAGCGTTCTTTCATGAACTGCCTTTCGGCCGCTGACATGGTTCATGTTATGACAACCACTACCATCAAAGATATTAATGACCGAGATCACCTACGTAGGTTGATAGGCAAGTAACTATTTATTTATTTTGTAGTTTTCAGTGCACATAAAATAAAACCGTTTAACTTAAAAGTTTTTTTACCGATTTTTATTACGAAATAAATTAGACCTTTTGGTGGGAGCATAGATCGATATGTATTGTGAATTAGTTTATTGTGCAAATTAAATGTTATTTTTTTCGTAATTTTTTTTAACAATATGTTTATAATATTTACTAAATATCTCTAACACTTTGATTTTCTCTAAATATTATTTAAAGATGTATAAATATTATTTAGAGAAAATCCAACAAGAATTTTAAAAACAACTTCTCCACTACTCATGTCGACCGTAACTCTAGTCACCACAGCCCAATAAAAAGATTATCTGTAGAAGAGCTTCTAGTTTAAGTGTTATCTGCGCAATGTAATTGATAAATCTCACAAAAAAAATCAAACTGAAATACCCAATAAATACAAAAGAATTGCTTTCTTCATTCCCACAAATAAAAGAACAGAGATTAAGCAGCAAATTGTTAAACACCGAAAATAAACCGGATATCGACCTCAAAGCTCATTAATAAAGCGAGCCGAAACAATAAACACGTTACGTACATTGACGTCCATTGAAAAGTGCTCTCGATTACTTGACCCGCCATTAATCTCACTTGGTACGCTACCACAGAATTAATTATCCCCTGACCATACGATTTAATGGGCTTCCTGAGGGACCCTGAGGTTTCCGATTAAATCACTACATCTCATTGGCCGATTTATAGTGACCAGTACCGGCCAAGATTTAGGGTGTTTCGGGTTAAGACCTTTTACGGGCATCGGGTTAAAGCGAAAGGTACCTTAAGTAGTATTGTTTATAATAATCTATGAAACTATTATTGGAGTTTGCAAAGTGCCCTAGTTTCCACGATAGGCTACGCACTATATTCAACTTACAAACCTATTTGTATTGCAAACTGGGAAATCAAGTGTTTTCAAACCAAGAACGTATTTATCATCTAATGATATTAAAGATTTTTAGTCAGTCAATTACAGTCGATCCAACTTAAGACGAAGCTATGGTATGGCCATCTTGACCTGTTTATAGCAAAATTCAATCGAGAGCTTAGCTCAATACCAAAGTCATTATTGATGTGTTGTGTAATGTGTAAGTCAGTAGTAGTGCACTCCGTATGGCGACCCTGTCAGGATCGAATCTGGAATCTTTGGAGTGCGGGGTTTGCGGGATCTAATAAAATGCACGTCTTAGTTGCACAACGCTATATTTAAGACTGACTTACTACTAACTTACACACTACAGTTGGACCATTAATTAAATCTATCGAAATTCTCAGAAACTGAATATGCTGCTGGACTTTCAGATCATTTGGTTGATACTAAATATCCGTTAAATAGTTTCTGTAGCTTAAATCCCTTCTTAAATATATTTAAGCCGATGTCCTTCTACCTACTGACCCTTCAATGGAATTTATAACACGGAATCCGTCCTTTGGCCAAGCAGCCCTTTTCCCACCTCGATCGTTTATTTGAACTTAAGTGTACTTAACTTGTACGATTGCTTGAAGACGCTACAATCTAGTTGAGTTCCTTTAGAGATTTTCATGATATTTTATTCATCAACAGTTCGTTGTAATTAACAGATTTAGTACCACTTACTATTTTATAGAGATTTCGAGTATTATACATAATAAAAATCGGTAAAAAAACTTTTAAGTTAAACGGTTTTATTTTATGTGCACTGAAAACTACAAAATAAATAAATAGTTACTTGCCTATCAACCTACGTAGGTGATCTCGGTCATTAATATCTTTGATGGTAGTGGTTGTCATAACATGAACCATGTCAGCGGCCGAAAGGCAGTTCATGAAAGAACGCTAACACCAGGGTTTGCTTGGTAGGTAAACTAAGCAGCCCACACTATAACAAGTAGGTATTTTGACCTTCTAGTTCAGAAATATTTTAGTACTAGGCAGAATAGCTTTTAGGCATATTAGACTAAAATAAAAACGTGGGGCCCATTATTATTTCTGTATTACTTTCTACTATACTAAGTGTGGATTGTATCGACTTATTATAATCGTCATCATCATCATCCTAGCGGTTTATCCCGGTCGCATCCGAAACCTCATAGCTCCGGAGTCCAGGGTCCGCTGAATCGACTTACTATAATCGTAACTGGAGGTTTTGACCATCAATAACCAGCCGTGGCGGCTTCACCAGCGAACGCCGAGCTCATGATCTACCAAAGTATAAGATATGCTCTGCCATAGATATGATTTCAGAGGGGCCCCACGTTTTTATTTTAGTCTAATATGCCTAAAAGCTATTCTGCCTAGTACTAAAATATTTCTGAACTAGAAGGTCAAAATACCTACTTGTTATAGTGTGGGCTGCTTAGTTTACCTACCAAGCAAACCCTGGTGTTAGCGTTCTTTCATGAACTGCCTTTCGGCCGCTGACATGGTTCATGTTATGACAACCACTACCATCAAAGATATTAATGACCGAGATCACCTACGTAGGTTGATAGGCAAGTAACTATTTATTTATTTTGTAGTTTTCAGTGCACATAAAATAAAACCGTTTAACTTAAAAGTTTTTTTACCGATTTTTATTTTCTTGTTTTTAGTATTTAGTGAAATTGTCTACCGAATATTCCTCATTCTATTTAATTCATTCAGTGCATCATTATTACATGGTTTCTTACCTGATAATTTAGTACAATCTAATTCCTCAATACATAGATAGCCCTTCCAGAGACTTGACTCGACTTAGAGCCACGTATGCTTGTCCTTCCTCAAACAATTTTGAGCCCAAATATACTACTGCATGGTCGACGGTGCTGCCCTGCATTTTATGGACGGTGGATGCCCATGACAAAACTAAGGGCAACATCCTTCTTTCAGCCGTACCATAATTGAATTTTGCTGGAAACTGTATGGCTTTAGGGTAAATAACGTGCATGCCATTACATTGCACGCCGGCAAATCCCGAAGTGAAAACGCTGTAGTCACCTTGATGCCATGAAGCCCGAATAATTCTAGCAACGTCATTAATACTAATGAATACATTTGGAATTTCAATTCTTTCAGGTTCACCGTTTTCAGGTATCTCTGGCACACTAAGTCGTATTAAGTCTTGTTCACTAATCTGGACATTTTCGTCAATGCGTACATCTCTATAAAGTGGGTTATTTCTAGTTAACCATCTTAAAGCGCTGTAGAATTTTTCGCGAGATATTGTGAACTCTCTTGTGATGTTCAAATTCTCCAAACGTTCTGTAACTACAACGATACCCACCTGGCTGGAAGATCTTGGAAGCATATTAGGTAATCTTTCACTGACCTCAAAGATATCTTGGGCAAACAACACTGCTTGTCCGCGGAAACCGTACTGCCCGTATAGCCCAGTAAATTTTACGATTTTAACAAGCGGGATGATTCTACACAGCAATCGCTGCTCTGCTTGCGTCAGCGCTTGAATCTTATCTGGTATTGAACCTGGATCCAGATTATTCCAGTACGCCTTTGATGGTGCTATTGTTTTATTACTGGTCACATGTGTTTGGCAGCGCGAACATAAAAGTAATGTTGTTTTTGAAGACAGTTCTGCAGGTAGATATCCTAATACAGCTGTGTTGTAACGTACAGTATGAATTTGGTTAGGATATCAATGCTTCGTGCAAATGTCACAAACGTGTATACACGATGTGTTAATGGCATTTTCAAACGCTTGTACATGATTTTCAGCTCTGCGTTGCTGTGCACGCTCACGTTGGTTATTTAACCTGTCGTGGCGTTGCTCAGGTGTTTCTGAAGCTTCTAACTCCTTTCGTCTCTCACGCCGTCCTGTTAATCTGGCCTCATGTTGCTCAGGTGTTTCTGACGCTAATAGCTCTATTTGTCTGTTACGTTGTAATCTTAGCCTGGACTCATGACGCTCAGATGTTTCTGATGCTAACAACTCTCTTTGTCTGTCACGTTGTGATGCTAGCCTGGACTCATGACGCTCGGGTGTTTCTGACGCTATTAGCTCTCTTCGTCTGTCACGTTGTGATGCTAGCCTGCACTCATGACGCTCAGGTGTTTCTGACTCTACCAGCTGCCTTTGTCTCTCACGTTGTACTATTAACCTGGTATCATGTTGCTCAGGTGTTTCTGTTGCTAACCGTTCTCTTCGTTTCTGTAGTCAACTGTGGGTTTCATTTTCACTTTCCTTTGCACGTTTCGTTCTATACTTTTCTTTTGCCTTTTCGAGCCTTCTTTTTCGTTGTGCAGCAGTTTCGTTTTTATTTTTGTTTGCTTTTTTATTTATTGTTACCATGTTGTTCCCACGATTAAGGGGCATTTTGACGGTCGACCCCGCCAGAAGTCCAGCAAAGGGGTAAGGCTTAATATACAACAAGATGCGCCCAATCTTGAGGGGGAAGCGCTGACGACATTACATTTTTACCCACCCTAATGCCATACAGTCCTCGGCACGTTTTAACCTATTACCTTAACTTGGGTGGTATAGCTACCGCTTACTAATGAGGTATCTAATTAACTTTTTTTTTTATCTGCCCCTCTAACGTCACACAATCTTGGACGCAACTGTTCTCGACACGACTAATCATGCCCCCACCTAATACGCCATTTTGTAACTTGTAACACCTAATACGAAATTTTGACATAATGACAGTATTCTGCTAGTGTAGTCCTATTATTTGATACCCATATTGTGGTGGTTGTGGAAAAATATGTACCTAGTCCGCCATATTGGAACGGCGTCCATCTTGAATTTTAAATTTTGACATAATCATCGTGTTTTACTAGTGTAGCCCTTTCATTTGATACCCATATTGAGGGGTTTAAGGAAAAATATGTAATCCGCCATTTTGTATCGGCGGCCATCTTAGATTTATAATGTCATTGATTTTATTATATTGTATTGTCATCTAAATTAAATGTGTGTACCAAATTTCAGATCAATCTGACAACGGGAAGGTGCTTAAATTTCAATTTCTAATTTTGACCCAAATAAATAAAAAACAAATTCCGTACAGGTCGAGCTAAATAAAACCGTTTAATTAAATAAAACTTGACCTTGTATCTGAACGTCTATTCACTTCTAAAATTAGCCATAAGCTCTTATTTCATAAGCTCCGGAGTCCATCCACATATTTTTCCTACAAATATTATCGCAATTATCAGATAACATCGGCCTGTAAACACAGGAGCGAACAGTGCCCTTGAGTGAAACGATGGCAAGGCAATTGAGAGGCTGGTCTAAGCCTAGCGACAGGCGTTCAAAAATTTACGATAAGACATTAGATAGTATATGATATTTTAGTGTATCACGGATTAAATCTGTATAACATGACCACAAATGTCTGGTCGTAATACCGAGATAAAGGTGATCACAGAAAATGGATACATTCAGATTACAACTATTTAATGGTCTCTTTTTAACATTAAAAATTAAGTAATGAAAATGGCGAATGCAAAGCAGCGACCATCAATCTATTTCTTCTATTTTCCTAAGGACCAGACTAGTTCCGAATAAATCAGATATGTCCATCGCTTCTATTAAATTATTTTGTCAAAAATATATTTTTCGTGCAACAAACATTTCATATTTAACCCTTCGGATGGTTTGTAAATATTTTATTACAATTGACCAAACTTAAACAGATTCATTAAAACGTGAACAAAGAAGTTCTAAGTTCATATCTTACACCACAAACTTTAAGACATTTTCGTCCGTGCTTAAGATCGTTTTATTACCAGCCCGGATGGACTTTGGGGATGGATGGTGGGGAATGTAAATTTACTGTACAGAACCGGACGTGTGGAGGTGAGCATCGGATTGTTTTGTTTTTGGGCCGACTCTCTCTCTCGCATTAACAACGGGACTGTATTCTGACACCGATGTGTAATGACATTTTGGGTTTGCCGAATTTTCGGTGAAAATTAATGGGTTACGGCCAACGAACTTTAAATAGATATTTTGGGGAATCGGGAAAGTGTAAAAAAATTATAGACGACAAAAAGCCTATGTGGTGATCGATACTACAAGATAGAGGAAAACTAGAGACCGTTGTAATTATATAAATAAACTCTAATAAAATAAATTTTATAAATCACAATTTTGTTTTCTAGTCTCAATTAAGGATTTCACTTATTCAACTTGAACTATTGATTTTATTGATCTGATGAGTACATTTTTTTACCATAAAGGATTAGATTAATTATGGATCAATCACCAGTTAACTATTTAGCATAGCTATTAATAAAAATACCACTGTATATAAATAATTAATAAATATTTACTAACAATCACGCCACGTTAACTGGTACCGTGCTAAGTTCGTAAAGAACTTGCGTTACAGGTACCAGAGAACAGAAATAAATGTAAGATTTTTATTATACACATACATATTTTTAATATACATCCATAACCCTGGAAAAGACATTTTATATTTATCATACAAATGTCTTCCCTTGGCGGGATTCGAACCCGCGACCCCCTTGTGTGGCCATGTCACTTAATACTACACCAGACGGCCGTATATGTACGTATAGTATTTGTAAATCTTTTCTAGGTTGTCTTTGAATAAAAGAATATTTTTTAGTTATTAATTTGCACTACGGTGTAACATTCAATGCTAAGAAACGAGTGTAATTCAAACGATATCTAACTTAACCGTCTCAATCTTAGGTTCCAAAGTTGCCCAAATCTTGTAATCTTAAGTTTGGCAACACAAGACGATAGCGTGTTCACGAAGCCTTTGTTTAGACGTGTTAGATCGATGTGCCTAATGTATGTGAATCGGAACGGCGGGCCTCCTACCAAGCGTTGGGTTTAATTTGCCGTCTGTCCATTTGTTCCGATTGCCTTGCTTATTTATTGTGGCGGCCGCGGCTGGTTCCTAGTTACCAGATGGGAAAAGTTCCCCGATCGATCGGGGATTCGTCTTGTTAATTATTTCGGGGAATTTAAGTTATATGCGTGCCTGCGATCCTCCAGACTTGGTTAATTTATTTTTGTGTTTTCTATGTAGTTTACATCAAATGAAATGATGGCGTAAGTAAACGTGTTCTCACCCAATTATGCCGTTTTATAATGACGTCAAGGTATTAACTAATTTAATCGCTTACAATGCCATAGGCATCAATGAAATTATAAAAATGATTCTTTTTTCTGCTAAAATTGGATATTAAAGTTTTCACTAGCATTCTGTAGTATCCGCTGTTTAAGTAAATAAACTCGTCAATGACCTGTTTTTCCTGACAACCTGTAACAATCTTCTTATATTTAATCCGCGTAGGTACTCTGTCGGTAGGTAAGTTTCGCTATAGATTTGGTAGACAGCGACTTGGCTCTGTCCAGTCCCTGAGCGACAGTAACCACTGACCATCATGTGGGTCGTATACTCGTCTGCCTTCAAGGGCAATGAATAATAAACGCTTTCTGAACCTACATTATTTTGTTTAAACTAGCGTTCCTTGATCACCGTTCTGATTAATAATTTTCATACCACATAATTTACATTTAACATCCTTTATCAAAACAGCGGGCAAACTCCTAACTATATTACCTCCACACGTGCTCCTCTGAAGCATTATCTCTGCAAGGTTTCTTGTATCGATAGTCCTCTGTGGCCGGATTAAAACCCTGGGAAGGATTCGTTGGCCGGAGGCGATACGGTCCGTTCTTTGTCTAAACCGATTTCTGTTCCTTAGGGACAGGTGTGGGCTTCCACTGTGGGGATTTAATTAATAATGTCTCGATACAAGGTGTCTTGTGATTTAGTTTGCATGTGGGATGAGGGATTTGTTTAACGTTAAAATTTATTACAAAGCCTGCGAATATTTTTTATTTGGTCTTCTCATTTACAATTACATTTTGAAAGTACCTCTGTACAATTTTTTATTTATTTTTGCATTTGTCCCTTACGAAATATTTTCGTGTAATTGAAACCAAAGTAATTAAATGAATCCATATGATAAATGCAAAAATGAATTTATTTAATTCGCAAACTACACAACAACCAATTCTCGTGAAATTTTGTATACACGTGATTGCCAAGAGTAAAAGAAAAAGCTATCGATTTCATGTAGACAAACTACTATTCTCAAGCAACATAGTATTAGAGATTACTAGTAAATTGATAAATAAAAATGTTGGACATAAATTGGACATGATTATTCGGTGTTTATCTATGTGTTTATGCTCTATTTCACGGTGAAGTGATGCAAAAATAGTAGAATGGATGGTCATCGGACGAAATGAATTATGAAAATTCATAGAAACGTGTTTTCTGTTCTTGTTTCTTGTGAAAACCACGAGGGAAATGCGCAAATTCAAACACTGAACTACAAAATTTATTATCCCATAAGTAGGTTAATTTGGATGAAATTCAATTTTTGGATTGGATTTGGATGATATTGAAGCGAAATTTTCAAAAATTACCTAATCTAGTTTAGCTTAGTCTTAGTTAGTCTCGAATTGTTGGTCTCAACTAGTTTCCTGTTCGGTTTTCGTATTGGCATAGATCACACAATTCTCTCGAGATCAACTAATCACGAACAGCATTCGGGCGTCGCCTGCGGAAGGGCTCAGATATATTGTCTCGTTGGGACGTGTTTATCTTCAGCAACTGTTATTACGTACGCTGTGTGTCGATTGTTTAAGTGAAACTACGTGTATTATTAATAATACATGTGCAAGGAATTATGTTTTTACTGCCTTAAAATGAAATCGAAGTCACAATTTATTACTTCACTCCAGGTACATATATGGTTGTGCACGGTCTAACATCCTACAAGGATTAAAACTTTGGTGTTCTTAATTCTCACGCGATAAAAATTACGACAATGTCTTCAGACAAGCCCACCCTCACCGCTCCTAGTTTTATTGGTCAGCACGTAGCCTTGGGGTTGTTCGATAAAGGCTCGCGCATATTAGTGCGGGCCGCTATGCATTGTATCGCATAACAAAAAATCCTCCTTCATCGCGTTCAAAATTTTGAACTATCGCACACTACAGGCGATGCAATGCGATGCACAGCGGCCTGTCGCGGCTGTAGTGTAGTGCAGCCTTAACTAAGCGTATTTAACTGACGATCTTGAATAGTTTTCGTCTGTACGTTAGTGCATATTGCCAAATCTATCTTGACTACGATCTTATTAATGTATTATTGGCTAGCTTATATTTCGCTTTCTTCAATTTTCGCGAATAGTAAACATATTTAAACCCGTTTTAAGGTTTAATCTGAACGAATATTTAACAGTTTTCGTAGTCACGGAACCCCAAGAATAGATAAATTTATTAGGTTCTAGCCGACCCGACAGACTTCGTAGTGCCTCAGTCGATAAATAAAAGACCTAAACTTTTGTATAAAATAAACTTAAAACAAACAAAAGGAATCCGTCCGACGGGGGACACATCAAAGGAAAAACAAAATTGTTATTTTTATTTAATCCCGAGCATTTTCATATTTTAAACCTTCTCTGGACTTCCACAAATAATTCAAGACCAAAATTAGCCAAATCGGTCCAAACGTTCAAACCGAAGTTCTCGAGTTTTAGGGAGACTAACGAACAGCAATTCATTTTTATATAAATAGATGATTATATTACATTATAGAATATTTCATCACAATTTTCATAAATTTCAAGTTTTTTTATTAACGTAAAAACGAATTTTTGTTATGCTTAAGATTGTGATTTTAATTTTTATTGCTCTAAGTAGGTGACCATGCTAGTGGTTACTGCATTCCATACCTATGGACAATGTGAACTTTGTCGCCCAAATTGACGCGAATGAGAAATGCCGTAGCGTCACATCTGCGGGTACTTCATTATAAATTATAAAAACCTAATACAATCTCACCCATTTTGTACGCAAGTTACAATTTCAATACTAAACACGGTGCTTCTTGCTTCATACACGAGGTGAAATTCAAACGGTATTAAAAAAAACAAAAAAAAAACATATTTTACTTATAAATAAATCTAAATAATTATTATGTTATTCAAAACGCCAACTTCAATTCTTAGCACTCGAGTTTCGCGCGAAACGAAAAATTCAAAATGGCGTCATGTAAAAACCGTACATCGTACAACACTTGAAACTCGTTCTTTTCCCGCCTCGGAGTGTCGTTGCCGGCATTAAATCTTAATAAACCCCGTCATGCGTCACGACGGTGGGCCCTTTGATTTTTCACTCGGCAAACCTCGTCTGCCCCGGTATCAAAGAAAATCACAACTCTTTTCAATGGGCGTCGATATAATGTTCACAAAGACCTACCTTAATTGATCCCTCCCCCTGCTCCTTTTGGGCTTTAAAAATTCGTTAAACCTTCTGCGGGAGTTGAAACTGGCAACTTTGGTTCTGTATCGAAAAATGTGTATGTTTACAAATTTTAATTTATTCTTTTGCATTCTAGTACACAGTTAGTGTATGTTGTTTTTACGTAGTCGACATGACCACGAAAATCCAATTTAAAAATCGTTGATATTGGATGTTGTTCTTGGATATGTGCAAAAACGTGCTTTTACAAAAAAATGATTCTACTCTTAGATTTTGATCAAGGCGTGATTCCATCTAGCATGTGTAGGTCTCAGGCGCTTATATGTAATATGAAGGATTTTTTAAACGCGACAGATAGTTTTGATTATAATATCATAGATGGCAATAGCGCTTAAAGCAAACTAAGCCTATTATTAACAGTACTGTTACCGTCCCCACCAATTGCTCAGTCGTCAATGACACAACCAATTTATATGTATAAGTGAAACGTCGGTAATTATAAAATGAAAACAATAAATACTATGTATGCTATGAAACGTAATAGTAAAAGGAGATAACAAGGATTTGATCCAGGCAAAAAGAACCCTTTTTTAATTATGAAATACAGATTTAACCTTAATCTTGTAAATACTACCTACAAAATTTAATTTAGCAATTCCCTTCGTTGTATATTGGTTTTAAGTAAAAAGGAAAAACGCCGAAGACACCAAAATAAGGAACAGAGCAAACTGACACGATCAGTTCAATAAAAACCGGATTCAAATTCTCCGCAATTCTTGTTTTCCTTTAGTTATTTAATTCACGATTCCAGAAAGGGTCCTTGCCTTATTCCAGTGGAATTTGAAAGGGAGAACCGGAATGCAAGGGATCTCAATAGAGTGGACACTGTTACCTCCAATTTACTAATACAAATAAGCGTTGGTCCTTGCCGCCCCGAGCTCGACTACGCGACGCTTTCAAAGGCCATTGTGTGCGACCCTCAATCGCAACCTCGATTATCGGAAAGAAAACACACTCATCTATATTTTAAATAATGATCAAGGTACAAGAGTCCCTTCTGAAGGGGCACAATCGGTACAGTGATGGATGGTTCGCGATATGGGTAATATACAGGCTTTGTTGTGTTTGTCACCTCGGGCGCTGTTCGGTACGTGTGTTTGTTCAAATTACGTTTGGTTTTAGGACCCTATTAATGTCATATGGGCAATGAATACTGTAGACATAGGTATAAAACATGTATTATATTTTTTACAGTGCTAATCATATTTCTTTTACCAGAATACCTTAAGTATCCAAACAACATTGCAATAAAAATCAAGATGATTTTTGTCCATAACTTATTCACACGTTCTATACTTGAATGGTTTAAGAGCAAATTTTCTCGGTAAGATCCCAACACGAGACAACAATAATTGCAGCAAGCGATGAGCCCCCACCCACATACATCATTAACCGTTGGGAGTGCACAAACAATCGCGCTCTAGTTTCGCAGAGCCGCTTGATAGTAGGCAGTAGTGGATTCGTTACAGCGACTTGTCGAGCACCCATTGTGACTCGAGAACGTCTGTGCTGTTGTGTCCGAGATGTGGGTAATTGCCCGCGCTGCTTGATGGCGAAAAAAATAAACCTGAATTTTATTTAAGTTTGCACGTTGGGGTTTTGAAAGTTTTCGCAGCTAATATTAGTCGCGTGGTTTTGTTGGAGTGCCTTGCATGTAATACCTAATCACTAAGAAAGTTTGGTAATTGTAACTATTCGTAGTTATAAAATACATTTTGTGGCCGTTAAAGACAGAATTCTACGCAACACTTAATTAAGTGTGGCTGCTGTTGTTCGTAGACATCAACAATGCTCATGGTTCCAAGCCGGTTTCGGCAACGGCGACCACAATTTTCTGTGCAATAACTTAAAAGCTAATGTCCGCGCCTCTCATGCGTTCTAATATGGCTATGGTAGCCTATCTTGTTCTTAAACGTGCGCAAAAAGAAGCTACACGTAAGAACATCACCCACGAAGTTGTAAAAAATGGTGGGAGGCGGTCTATTTTTCAGTTTTATGCTAAAAAACAGTGCCAAGGGTACAACCAAGTCGCTACATTCTACTAAGAACTCTTCACAATCGTTTGAGGAAATGTTATAGTGTTTCGGAAACACTGAACTATGGAGCTCAGTCCAGGCTGGTGGTTAATGGCAAAAAGTATTTCTAAAACGCACTGTGGTTATCCGTAACGATTTAAGGAAAGGTAATGAACTCTTCTGCTCTGACAGCAGTGGTTTCGTGGTGAAACAAACAAGACGTAATCGTTCCAAAAAATTCACTAAGATGTATTTGTGTTGAAAGGTATCAAAGTCAAAACTATTTTTACAGCAAAGCTGCCCCAAGACAACAAATTGAACTTTTAACCCTGGCGGATATTATAAATCTTGTTCTATAGACATTCGTCCATTAAGTACAAGTCTCTCTTTAATACGAGTATATGTACATCAATGAGAGCTAATCCTATTATATCAATATCTAATTCCAAGTATTACGCCACAATATACTTTGTTCAACATTCGACCGCAATTCAAGATTCAAGTCCTTTCTAAACGTAATAGACTGCGACCAATGTGTCATCCAGTTTATATGGATTTAATGGGGTCCCAAATTTGCGTATTGTTCGCAAATATGTTTTACGACGGCCCCGTGAACAGGTAATGGCGTTATTTATTGCCACTAAAGGAGCATCGAGGTCTTGGAGACAAAGAGGGCCTGAATAGTTTTCGGGTCGTGAGGTTCTCGGGGTGACAAGTCGGGATAAGTTTGCCTTATTGAAATTTCATCAGATAGTGAATATTAGTAGGGTGTAAGATGCCGTTTTTGTTTTATTACAACTATATTAATTTGGTATCAATGTACTAAGATTTTCAATACTTTATACATAGTTTTATTTTCTTCTATTGGCTACATTACGTTACTTGGCTGTTTTTGTGCGACACGCCTTTGAAACCGTAATCGAAATCCCTCTAATGGTAATCTCTAACCTAGCCAATTGTTGTAATCGTTCTGTCCAAATTGTTGAATCCGAATTTATATTCGATTTGAATAGTAGGCTAAATGTATTATCATAGTTTACAAAGAACTCAACCATTTCCGGGTTAAAGCGTTTACAACAGAACTGATACCAACAACCTAGATACCTCATCACAGAAGTTCGAAGCCTCCTTAAGTAGTATTAAAATGGACGGTTCTATAGTGCTTCGCGACTGTACGATGGTAACCAAACCATTTCGATCTCCCAAGATGCTTGCTTAATCATATGTACTCAAAGTAGAAATTAAAGTAATTACTAGAGGCTATTTGTTAGGAAAATAAAGTGCGAATACAATTATTGGACGGGATTAGGAAACCTGCATGTTCTTGTAATAGCCAATAACCATAATTGTGTATGACTCACTGGCTCTGTAAGGATTATGAAGGAAGGATTCGGAAGGAAAGTCTTAGGTCCCAAGAAAACACGGGCGTTCATGCCACTAAGTATTCTAATCATATATGGCAATAAATAGATCTCCTCGTTGGTCTAATAGTTAGTGGATATTGAACAACTGGGTTCAGGTTAAATCATCAATAGGAAATCTTTATAAAATATGTTTAGTATTCTAGATATACATGATCTTGTCTCGTATGTGTATAGACTGAAGCAAATTAATTATTTATTAGTTAATTATTTATTTTGGAAGTCAAAGGTACATCAGCAGAAAAAATCTTTGAGAGAATTCCTAAATCGTTTCATCTTCGATCGTACAGTTCCCCTCGTCTAATCATGATGCCCATTGAATCGTGCGATTGTAAAAATCAAACCGGTAATCGCGTCCGGAGCGGAAGTCAAGTGGAGACCATCTTGAAAAACTCGACGTGTTTCCGACTTGTTCTTTACGTTGCACCGTTATTAAATTCTCGTGAAACAATCGAGTCGAAAGCGCACTTCTGTCAGGACCGTACATACTCTGTTCGTTTCCTAGTTTCTACACTTTAGCTAGGTACCCCTGAAGCTGGAACGTGGTATGGACAAAAAAAATGATTGGTGGGATTTAATTAAAAAAACATGATATTTATACTTGTGGGCCGACAATACTAGTTTAGTTTACTACATTAGTGAAAAGCTTTAAAATATT
Source organism: Bombyx mandarina (assembly GCF_030267445.1). Classification (NCBI taxonomy): domain Eukaryota; kingdom Metazoa; phylum Arthropoda; class Insecta; order Lepidoptera; family Bombycidae; genus Bombyx; species Bombyx mandarina. The sequence continues at coordinate 13,017,176 of NC_143222.1, read as the reverse complement.
ACCGAATTTTGAAATCGTCGTGTCCTAAAAGATAAGATGTCCGGTTCATCAAGCGATGCACCGGAGCTCGGTGAAATACGTAATTAAATGTTCATGATTGACTTCTACGGTAAGCAAATCCCAAAATTATAATTTGCTTAAAAACTGGTGACAGGTCTTGTGACTCCCAACTGATGATGATGATGATGACGTACCACCACTCTGCTTATTTCTGCCGTGAAGCAGCAATGCGTTTCGATTTGAAGGGTGGGGCTGCCGTTATGCTTTAAAAAACGGGGACCTGAGAACTTATGTCTCAAGGTGGTTGGTATTTGCGTATTAGATATATATGGGCTCCGGTAACCACTGAACACCAGGTAGGCTGTGAGACCGTCCACCCATCTAAGCATAAAAAATAATACTATAATAAATGTTATTTGTAGCCTTGTACATATCTACACGATTTTATCGCGTCGAGTGTGGCATATGTCTCTATCTGACATTCGACAAAATAAAACGTAATGTAAAATAAATTAAAAATTACTCACACTCACAGCCTATACCGAGAATTAACCTCTTTCTTTGCAGTAAAGCTACGAAATATGAACGTACATTGAATGCATGAAATTAATATGGCAACGAAACCGATGTTGAAACTCCAAACGATAATTATGAGATAATTATCGCGATACTCGTGGGCGAACCGTCGAGGGTTCCTCTCGAAAACACGATTCACTGTTCGAAGAACAGATTTTTTTCTCTTGTTGTTTTGTTTCTGTCATTCTGCTATTGAAACATTGTAGGATACTTTTTGAAAAAGCTTAGGAAATCTATCACACGAGTAAGTCATTTAAACTTCACGAAGTTGCAACTGCTAGTTCCCTAATGTCCCATACAGAATACTGAATATTAGTGATAAGGCCTCTGAGCGTTAGTGACATTGTTTTGTCGCCAAGCTCCTAAGCATTGAATACAAGTGACATGTTCCAGTTTGAAGGGTATTATAGTCGCTAGATAGCCGACAGTGGTAGACTACGGACATTCACATAGTAATGTCTAATGACCAATATGAGAAACTCGCAAACCGCGTACGTAAAAACCAAAGGTCAACCACCCAGTTCCCGCAAATCTGTTTTCCGTCAGAGCCCGATTTAAAATTCACATTAATTAATATTCGACTGTAACAATATAGTTTTATTTGCACACACCGCTCGTGTACCTCTAACAAAGAGTCGTCGGGTATTTTCAGTTAAGTTTAATTTGGTTAAATCCCCGTAGGTAGCGTAGTTGTTAAATAGTGCAACAATAGATCTGGCCGGTTGCTCATTAATGATGCAATATTTCTGTACTGGTCGTTCTCGTCTTTTGTCGGATCATTCAGATGACCTTTGCCTTTCTATTCTTGCTCTTTCTCAGTTGTTTTATTTTTGGAGGGTAGTCAGTAAAATTAATTATTTGACATGAAGGCTATATAATGATATAGGGCTCATGCAAACTCAGCAGCTTCAGCGAAATAGTTTAGTTTTCTGGACTCCTAACACCTGTGGTATGCAATTCTGGTTTCCTTTCCCTCATATAATTTCCTAAAGTCGAAAAAACCTTTAACCTGCTTTTTTGTAGTTTGATTTAGTCCACAGTCCACATTCATGCGCTTAGCTGTGGATAGCTGTAGATAGCTAAGCGCATGAATACTCTATTTGAACAAAAGGCCTTAAATTTACAAAGTAAATCTTTTTTGACAAAGAAATGAGATGAAGATGGACAGAGAAGCTCACATTTAATGCATTGATGAGAAAATGTTTCCGGAGCCCAGAGATACATCCAAGAATAAATTCATTTCCCAGCTTGCGATATAACATTGATCTTACAATTGCACAGCTATCCCATATTTCAAATCAGAAAATATTTGGCATAAGGATATCGTGCCGATTTAATTGCACTATTTGCCTCCTTACTGGAAATACAGATGATAGCTTATCAGTTTTGCCGTAATTACCTTATTTTACCAGGTAACCAAAGTATTAAAGATTTTAACTCGCGTCGATAAAAAGTTTACTTCCTCATCAAGAACCCATCTACTTAAACGCTAGTATACCGTTGATTGAGATAAAATTCAATAAATTAAAGCTCTTATAGGTCGAAAGCTTTAAAAACAGTTGAAACTTCATTACGAATTCCCTCCCTTAAACTTTAATGTTCACATGACATCACACACTCTTAAAAGTGTTCAATGTATCCAGCCCCCGAGCGAACACGCAACACAGGTTTGAACATTCAACAAGTTTACATTTAACAATCAAATCGTCCTAACGTTTCGCATGAACCGAACAAACTTAGTATTTTGATATATTCACAAACGGTTGAACATAATTTCGCACGTTTGAAATTTTAGGCATGTCCCTTACATTGTTTGCCTCCCGTACCAAAACTCGGACCTACCACGCGTAAAATTACTATCACCTCAACCTTAGGTAAATATGTCGGCAAGAAATTCGCTTTGAACCCTTTGGCCCCTTTGTTGTCCAACTAAAACTATTCCCAGTTAATCCCTGGATAAACAGTGGCTGTTAATAAATTAACGTGTTATTAATATATGTTACATGTGACCCTATGGTTGGCAGGTGTCCCCTCCAGGGTGTTTTCTATGTTCTGTTTCGTTTTCAACAAAGGTTTTGTACGTTATAAGAAACTTGCGTCACGGGTCAACTGTAAATATTGTAAGCTATTCTGCTTTTTGAGTCCGTTTAATAAGTTACGATCCGGTCTGTTGACGTGTTTGTTTTGTTTTCATTATGTCTTTGTTGTGTTTTGTACGGTTTTGTCAAGTCAAGTAAAAGAGTTTTATTGTTCACGTTCTAATGTAGAAACGTGGTGCGTATTTAAATTTTGTTTAAATGAAAATTTCCGCACGTTGGAAGACGTAATAGTTGGAAAATACGTAAATGATGATCTAACTGCAGCCATACAATCTCGACTGCTTTGATAAAGAGCCATTCAATCCTTCAAACATACAATTATTTTGTAACAGATATGGAACAGGGTAACAACTTTGTGAGCATTATATGTACATAAGTCATCGTGGCCAAAGGGATAAGATGTCCGGTGAATTCGTGTTGAGCGATGCACCGGTGTTCGAATCCCAGGCGGGTACCAATTTTTGTAATGAAATACACACTCAACAAATGTTCACGATTAACTTCCACAGTGAAAGAATAACATCGTGTAATAAAAACCAAACCTGCAAATTTATTATTTGCGTAATTCCTACTGGTGTACTTACTGGTGCGTAATTACTACCCGGGTAGGACCACCACCCTGCGTATTTCTGCCGTGAAGCAGTAATGCGTTTCGGTTTGAAGGGTGGGCCAGCCGTTGTAATTATACTTGAGACCTTAGAACTTATATCTCAAGGTGGGTGACGCATTTACGTTGTAAACCACTTAACACCAGGTGGGCTGTGAGCTCGTCCACCCATTTAAGCAATAAAAAAAGCCTAACTAATCGACAGCATATTTGTTCTACATACCCCTAAATAATATTTGGTATCAAATTGATGATTTTACATTGTTCGTTCCTCGACCTTTTTCATTTGCGCAAATAGCCATTCCGTATAATTCATTATTAAACCAATCTACGATCAAATAACATCGCCTGAACCCCAATATTGCATAAAAATAATCCGGCCGGAAATCTTTTCGTCCTCGAATATACCTACCCGGGACTAATAAATAGAAGAAAAACTCGGTCAGGCCCCCGGATAAGACACTAAGTGAGTGCTTTACGTCATAGCCGAAATCCCCGTAAAGTGAGTCGAGTAAAGCCGAGCGGTGTTCGATGGTCCTCGGTCGCCGCGATCTCTGTAATAGCAATAGCTTTGTATTAAAGCCGTTGGGAAGGCGTCTTTCGGGATTGGTGCAAAACGTTGCAATGAAGCGATGTAATTTGACAATATTGATTTGCGAAAAAAAATAATTAATTATTCTTGAAATTTTAATATTAAAAGTTACTGCTTTTGACAATATATTTTTCAGTCCTAATCTATACGATTTTAGTTTATAGCGAAATTGGCATATCTATTTCGTAATGAAACTTTAATATTAGCAGGTATACCAGATGAATATTGTTCTTGATTATCGTTGTATTAACTTAATTAAAGGCTAAAATCATAAGTAATAGGAAGATCGTGCATCTCATGACTTGAGTCCCGCCATTATATCGGCGTGGCTTAGCGCTTTTTCATCAATCCTGCTTTATTACGGCGGATTCGCTTTTGTCTACGGCCCCGGATGTCGGTCATTTAGGTCTGACCGTGCCACTCTCTATTACTTCCATCCGATTCCATTCGTATCTGTCGCCGGAGACCGCCCGGAATCCGTCTTCGGACGTCATCTAACCGGCGTTTACGACTTCACGAAGAATTCCTTTTTTTTTTTCAGCCTACCCTCCTTTTTAAGCCACTTGATGTATAACCGCCTCCATTGTCAGTTTGTTTTCTGTTTGGCAATTTTTAAAGGGATTAGTTTGCCGGCCCTCTGTCCGATCACGTCTTCGCAGCTGCCCTCTATTTATGAGGCAATATTTTATGGAATATCGAGTAAAGTGGCCTTTAATCTACTAATATAATAGAGGTTTCGTTGGTAATATTACTCGTTGCTGAATTGTGTTTCGGTTTCGTATTGTCCTATCCGCGTCCAGTCCTTAATGGATAAGTAAGATTATTGTCGCATCTGGTCTTCGTATTGTGTTTATTTGATTTCTCGTCCAATAACGCCGGACGTGAAAATGTTTTTGTAAGGATGCGTCATCGTTTATACATACATACCTTCGTAGGAGATGATTGTTGCAGTATTAAATTTTGAAATAAACGGGATTTAGGCAATTAAATAAAAAACGTATGAATGAATTTGATTAATTTTTATTTAATAATTTTCTATATTTTTAAAAACAAGTAATGCGAAACAACCAAATTTTCATACAATACCGTATTAATACCAATTTATTTCTTCGAACTACCGCTGTATTCGCGAAGAACGCTAAAAATAAAAAGTAATGCCCAAATAATGTATTAACGGTACACCCGCACCTCCACGGAGGCTACTCACATTTCCTCGATTATCAGACTGGATGGCAGTCTGGCAGACTTCCCAATGTAATGGGATTAAATCATGCGACATTACCGTCGCCGCCCGGTCGGCAGACGCAATAAATAATCTTCCTTTTATTAAACTTGTCGAGATAAATGATTATAGACTCGCTCGATGTCCTCCCCCTTGTTTGTTGCGTGTCGTCTGAAGAATTGCTGAGGTGCCATCAATTTTTTAATTACAATTTTACATCAGTTTATTAAGAGCACTTATTTGAATTGACCGGGCGTTCTGTGGCATTCAGACGACACAGATAAAAAACACTACTTATTGTTCATAATTTAATAAAACTAAAGCGTTTCCTGAATGTTGTGGAGTATACAGCTGAATTATTTAACAGGTTCTTATCACAATATTCATTATTAATGATCTTCCGATTTAAAATAATAATGTTTAAAATGTAGATAGCCACCAAAGTTTAAAACAACCCTCGAATATGTTCGATAAGACTCAACAGCGAAATCTTTGAGGCAAAAATGTTGCTATCGCCCGTGGAATTATCAATGCGACGGCGATTAAGTAAGATGAAGTGGGTCACAGGTCGTCTTAAAAAGCCTTAACGCAGAAGTACATTTTTCTTAGCCCATTGACACTTTTATTTATTTATTTTTATTTCCCTTTGTAGGCAGACGAGCATACGGCCCACCTGATGGTGAGTGGTTACCGTCGCCCATGGACTTCAGCAATGCCAGGGGCATAGCCAAGCCGCTGCATACCTACCTACTAAAACGTGAACGCCCCTTATAATAAATATACGAGCTTAAATTATCGAGTAAATACATCAGGAGTAGTTAAACATGTAATGTTATCGCAAAAACAGCAGAATTGTGACTTGCAATTTGCGATCGAGACAGGAAACATTGACAAACGACGTCTGACCACTTCTGCAGTAATGATCAGACGCCTTGCCATCTGCCCGTGCAACGATCACTCAAAACCTAAGCCTTGTCATACGTATATGAGTAGTAATAATCCGTTGGCAAAATTATGTATGACTAGCCGTGCCCGCGAATTCATCCGCGTGGAATTTAACAAAACATTATCTATACTAATATGTAAATCTACAGTGGTTTTTACGGATGTTCCGTTATAACTATTGAACCATGCATCCGATTGACTTGAAACTTGGTATCCATGTAGAAAATACATGTACTTAATGGATAGGCTAATATTTATATAAGTGTTGGACTCCCTAATAATAATGACAATAAATAATAATGTTCATTTTAAGTGCCCAGCGAAGCGGGCGAGTACGGCTAGTTTTATAATAATTTTAGAAATTTTCTAAAATAGCCTATATTACTCCTTATTACATCAGCTATCTACCAGTGATAGTCCAGCCGTTCCAGATATTAGCCGGAACAAACAGACAGACAGACAGACAAAATTTGTAAAAAATATTATTTTGGTATTTGTACCGTATCTATATAGTAAAAAGTGGTTATTTTAATAATACAAACAGTCTTCAATTTTATTTATTTGTATAGAGAAATGTGTTCTTTAATTATAAACTTGAAATCAACAAGATTACAAAAGAATTATTTAAAATATAACTACATTACAACTTGATCACATTATTTATTGAGATCGGACTAAATATTTCCGTTTATTGATTAGTTCGTTTGTTAATTTTTTATACATTGCATTAGTTTAAGGAATCTTTGAGAATCTACATAATGGGTAGGTACCACCCGTTTGCCTTCAGACAATACTATTTCTAATTGTCTCTTCAAGTTTTATAATTAGTGTCAGTTGAAGCGTCGAATACTGTACAATAATCAAATATGTCACGCCTTCGCGGGGCTCAGCTAATGGCATTACCTTTATTAATCATTTGCCATTCGTTCCTCGTACTAATAGCGGTTCTCAAATATTGCAACGCCTTAACATTAATAATATATTTTGTCATAATAGCGAAAAATAAAAAAAAGTTGAGTCTAAGAAGTGTAATCGAAATTCAATGCGAGTTATTTTTAAAAGATTAAAAATAATTGATTTTGAAATTTAAAAATTGCTTTAAAATAAAATAAAGTCACTTTCAAATTTAATTCTTAAAACTTTGTTATATAAAATCTACGTATTCGGTGGTTCTTAAAAACGTATTGGTTAAATTGGAGAGTATAGAGAAAATAAGAGTATTATGTATTAGTAAGTTTGTTTCGTAAAGCTCATCTCAGCATCTCATCCTTGTGCCTATTCTGGAAACAGTCCCAAACTATTTTTTTTTTTAATTCCTAGATCAAGAAACTTACTCACGGCCCATCTGACGTTAAGTATTTTTTTTATGAATGATGGATTACTGGGGGCCTAGAGGCCACTTTCCATTAAGTCTGAAAATAATCAAAAAAGTTTATAAAAAAAGATTATAAAATAAAAATTTACTTTTAGTCTGATGCAATTTTTCTTACTATCATAATTCAATATATCTTTAAAGGTATAGTTTCATTAAATAGTAATGTTTAAATACTGGCAGTATAATAAGGAATCGGCGCGGCGGCGGAAAAAACCGGTGATTTTAAGACGTTCCATAGGTTGAGGGTCGCCTGCTCGTGTCGCCTATTGTCACCTACTCGTAGGCACAACGAAAAAGATATTTGATTAGTGACCACTGCCCGCTGAGGGGCGTGGAGCCGATGGGGTCACACAGAAAACCAGTACTGGATATGACATTGTTAAAGTAAAAACTTCTTTAGTATCTTTGTGATTTTGAGAAATAGAAATGACACTCTAAAATTGTCACTGATAAGAGGTAACATCAGGATTTAGCTTATGAGAGAATGAGATAGAATACTTTTTGAAAATGTTGCCTTCACCGCATGTGAAACTGCCTTTACTGTTTGTACTTTTAGGTACTAAATCCTAGCTAGTAATTGTATTTAATACTTCTGTTTTATTAATTTCAAACGTCTCAACGTGAATGCCGCTCAACAAGAGAACTAACGAGTCCATTCTAATGGAGCTAAACATCCGAAAAAGGCTCTCTGCCATCTGCCGGGAACGTGTTATGGGCTTCTTCGGCCACATCATGCGGTCTCCCAGACATGAATTAGAGAAGCTCATAATTTTGGGTCGTATAAAGGGCAAGCACGCCGTGGGCAGAACACCAGCCAGATGGTCAGATCTGGTTAAGGAAGCGGTTGGTGGTGGCCTATACCGTGCGGTCCATGTCTTCCATGATCGAACACTGTGGAGGAAAGTCACATGTGGTCGCGATCCTCAGCACTGAGGGAACAACGAAGAAGAAGAACCTAAACATTAGTTTGAAATCTCAATTATATTCTATTGACAGCAATCTTGCTCTTCGAGTTGAGAACTATTAAAACGAGCAAGTAACGGTACCTAGCCGTGAAGGTTCATAAGACATTCACTAGTGAAGACTTACCTTATATCCTTTGATTTGAGAATCGGATCTTATATCACAAGGTGGTGAATTGTAGTTTTACTTCCCATAAACTAGTATCAAAAATACTGCCACACTTAACGTTACCGTCAAAGAATTTTAATAATTATGGCAATGATGTACAGTGCACAGCATAGTCATTGAAAACAGTCGCATAAGGATCTTACGGAAGCCCTTTACTATACGTTGTAAAATAAAATCACAAGTGTTCCAGTACTGCAATAATTCAATGTAGCTCCCCTAAACAAGCGTGGTGCCCTGGGAAATATCTTTAAATAATTCGATACTGATACTAACGATACTACGTTCTGTTGATGCGTGCGTGACGTGAAAATATCACAGATTACTTTTGTAAAACAATACGTTATGTGCTCTTCAAAAAATATGATTTACTTCAAGTACGGTACTGCTATACTAATTTATATCAATCAAAACGGTCAATATAAAATTATATATTTTCTAAATTAGGTTTTAAGAAGTTACTGGAAGTTATAGACACCATAACTCTTAACCCTTGCTTGCTTTCTTTTCAAATTTGATATTCCAATTACATTAGAGTAACCACGATTGTTTTGCAGCAGAAATATAACATTTAAGGTCAAAATAAGATAATTTTATATTTAAATAGGTCTTTATTGATTAATAAAGCGGTCCTGTAACCACTTAACGCCAGGTGAGCCGTGAGATCGTCCATCCATCCTGGCAATAAAAAAAAGTACGAGCCCATGCGTTGTCAGAACAAAGTATATTACGTAAAGCGTATTCATATATGCTCATAATTGAACCATGAACTGTCGCTAGCAATAACACGGATAAGGGTTGCGTTTAAGTCATTCTCAATTATAATTTGCGTAATTACTGGTGGTAGGACCTCTTGTGAGTCCGCGCGGGTACCCACCCGGCCTATTTCTGCCGTGAAGCAGTAATGCGGTTTGAAGGGTGGGGCAGCCGTTGTAACTATACTTAGGACCTTAGAGCTTATATCTCAAGGTGGGTGGCGCATTTACGTCGTAAATGTCTATAGGCTCCAGTAACCACTTAACACCAGGTGGGCTGTGAGCTCGTCCACTCATCTAGCAATAAAAAATAAAAAAAAATCGGCCAATGCAAGCCAAAATGAAGTATTCGAATCATGAAAATACTAATTATAATTACACTCAGTTTAATGTTAACAATGGCCGAACCCAGACCTATGGTTTTTGATGCCGCATGCATTAGTCGGACAATAACAGATAACGATCGCAACAATCCTATGGGATTGATATTCGGGTCTTTTATGGTTATTACGTTTAATTGAATTGAATAGTCGATAATACTGATATTAAATATGACTAATAATTACTGACACGCAATGCATTCCCTTTCGGTATTATTAGGGCACTATGACGTGTTTGTTCGTAAATTTAGAGGATTTACTTAATGTGTGCTTAATTAGATGTTATTTAAATATAAAAATGAATTGCTGTTCGTTAGTCTCGCTAAAACTCGAGAACGACTGGACCGATTTGGCTAATTTTAATCTTGAATTATTTGTGGAAGTCCAGAGAAAGTTTAAAAGGTACATAAATATGAAAATTCTGGGAATTAAATAAAAATAACAATTTTGTTTTTCCTTGGATTTGTCCCCCGTCGGACGGATACCTTTTGTTTGTTTTAAGTTTATTTTATACAAAAGTTTAGTTCTTTTATTTATCGATTGAGGCACTACGAAGTCTGCCGGGTCAGCTAGTATACATATATATTTCTTCTGTGTGTGTGTTTGTCATTGAACTCCTCCTAAACGGCTGGACCGATTTTAATAAAATCTTCTGTGTACCGTCAGGTGGATTCGAGGATGGTTTAGATTTACAAATTAGCCCGGCAGATGGCGCTGCAGTCGGTATCTAGGCTATTTATCTTTTCTAGAAATAATGTATATGGCAAAACAACGTTTGCCGGGCTAGCTAGTTCAAAATAGATAAATCCAGACAAGCGCCTGTAGACCTAAAGAGCCTATAGACATTATAATGGTAATCGCACCCCAATCTTACCTAAAATAAGATCCTAAAATTAACTACACAGGAAAGATGGCTTTCAACAGATACCTCCAAACCCTCATCTGGCCTACAAGATGATTTTGTATAAACCAACTGAATCCGTGAGCGACACTTGACTTGATTAAAAATCAGTAAAGTCAGTTGGCCATAGTCACACTATCGGCATTGATGACTATTGTTATTAGCACACACACACCCACTCGAATCACCGAACCACCGATTTCACAAACACGTTCTAAAAGCCACCACTACTAATACCCGTTAAAAGAAATTAACAGAGTCATTACCCCGTCGGTCTTCAATTAGTGATTGATCGTGTTCGTGTCATCGCAAATTACAGGGCCATCATACCGCCACGCCTACGTGGACGTCAAACATCTTATTAATTGATGTTGTTATTAGTGCTAATGAAATTGCACGGTTGATGTGCTTAAAACGTTTCTCATCGACGCTTATCGTTGGCCGGATATAAACTTTTAATAACATATTTCGACTTAATAATTATCTCTGTTGATAGCTCAGTCAATGTACGCGTGCGAAGTTACAGATATTATAAAATGGTGTGGTCACTACTGACATAGAATGTCGATCGTAACTTGAAAAATTTAGATGCTGTTCGCTAATAACTTAATTTAGTATTTTTACCGGGGCCATTGGTTTAAAGGCTTAATATTTCATTAACACTGTCCCTATTTGTGTCTTTGTCTTTAACAAAAACATTAGGATTAGATCGACATAGATTTTTTTTATTTTTTTTATTGCCCTTCTAGGCAGACGAGCATACGGACCACCTGATGGTGAGTGGTTACCGTCGCCCATGGGCTTCAGAAATGCCAGGGGCAGAGCCAAGCCGCTGCCTACCAAATTTGGAGCGACGTTCAGTATTCCGCTGCATATTAGAACTAAGGACTCGTATTGTAATACCAATTTAAAGTAAATTCTGCAATGAAAATAATTTCTAAAATTTTCTTTAATGGTTGATTTTATTAAAAGATTTATAACCCGATCACACAAACCTTTCCTTATTAGGTTTCAATGCAATTCATTTCTCCGTGACTGCAATAACTACTTTAAAACCGTCTGAACTTAACTCATAGAGCTCAGAATCATCCGTAATAGCAAGATAGAATATTGATCTTACCTTGCTCTTGTGAAGCTAGGATATTGAAATACAGTACGATCGTTTTCAATGTTGCGGCCAAAAAAGTGACGATTTCATGAATTGATTTTTGAAGTCGTCGTGGCCTAAAGGATAAGTCGTCCGGTGTATTAAGTATCTAGCGATGCACCGGTGTTCGATACCCGCAGGCGGGTACCAATTTTTCTAATGAAATACATACATAATTACAAATGTTCACGATTGACTTCCACGGTGAAGGTATTCCTTCATAAAAGGTATTACATCATAAAATCAAACCCGTCCACTCATCTAAATAAATTTAGATAAATGTACTGACTTAATAACTTCATTTTCTCATTGCAAAACTCTAAAACACCGGACGTAGGACTCTTCTACGGAATAAAGATATTCATTAAATTTTAAATCACAACCCGCTTGTAAAGGTTCATGCGTAGGGTAGTAAGTAATACTTATGTATTTTACCTCAAAATACAATCGCTCTATACTAGGATACGATGTGCTATGGGAACCGAAGACTGACTTTGATACTAAAAAGTACTATAAATATAAATTACTCAGACACAGAGCAAAGAAATTTGTTTTTTTTTTTTTTTATGATTGAAGGTTTACTGGTGGCCCGAAGGCCTTTCCAGTTTCACCAGGACAGGTGGGCGAGCAAAGGCTCAGCCAGAAATTTGTTCTTTACACGAATATTGGCCCAAAGTGGGATTGAAGCTACTACCAATACCCGCGGCCTACATGAGAGAGACGATAAATACTGCGCCACTTTTCATATGTTTTTTTATGTTTTGGCAAATATAAAATGTAAGGCAATCGTTTCGGAATCAAAAAGAGTTCAATAAACCCTAACGCTATAAAACAAGTGAACAGTAATTAAACAGGTAAACAGTACTGAGCTTATTTATGAACCTATACCGCATGAACTGTAAAGAACAGACAATATTAAAACCACGATTGCGACTTCGACATCAATATATAATTGTGATGATCTTTGTATATTGAGTTTGCGAGACCGCATAATATGATCTGCATCCGCATCCGCAATATGGACCGCATAGGATGGTCATCATGCACATCTCTGCAATGTATTATCATCGCACCTCCCGCCATCGGAGCAGAGTTCATCTATATTACCTAGAACCGCTGCGTTCATCGACAGTGCGTTTCCAGAGGTATTTTTTGCCACGCACCATCCGGCTATGGAATGAGCTTCCCTCCACGGTATTTCCCGAGCGCTATGACATGTCCTTCTTCAAAGAGGCTTGTGGAGAGTATTAAGCGGTAGGCAGCGGCTTGGCTCTGCCCCTGGCATTGCTGAAGTCCATGGGCGACGGTAGCCACTCACCATCAGGTGGGCCGTATGCTCGTCTGCCTACAGGGACAATAAAAAAAAAGTATCAGTCATAGTTTTAAAAGGGCCTCGGACAGCCGGTTTTCATTAAAATTGAGATTTCGCCCTCATAACTTAAGGTGAGTAATGGTATTCACGCTTCACTGTCGATAAACTCCGGTAACCATTTAACAGCCGAGAAGCGCTGAGATTGACTCTTCTAGAAAAACAGTAAAAATGTATGAAAATTATACACTACCACGCCGTGTGTCTCATATTTCTCTTTTACTAGTGGTCCCGCAGTAGTCGAAATTCGACTATAATTAATTGAAATTATAAGTTTAAACATTATTATGGTTATAAATTGTCAAAGACTATTATTATACTTCTAGAATCACAGATTTCGCCAAGACTACACTATAGACAAATAATATTAAAGATAAAGAATATTAACCTATTCTCAATTTAACCACAGACTTTAAGCATTGACTAAAGTTTGACAATAAACAAAGAGTATATTATTATATACATATGTGTGTGTGTGTCAAATACATGGCAGTGTGTGTAATGTTTTCTTTATTGATTTAATGTATCTTTTATGCATTATTTACAAAAAATATTAGCATTGAGCACTCCTTCTCTATATTCTCTATATGTGTGGAAAATTTCATACTCCTCCGACCGCGCAATTTTCGTAAAATGGGGTACAAAGCTTTTGCTTCACATACTTATATAATATAGATTACATCTCACAAAAAATGTGGTTAAAAAACTGAACGTTGAGTTCAATCATCTAAATTCGATTTAACTGCAAAGGGGTTAAAATCTTTAAATGCACGAAGTAACGGGCGCCGGTCGATCGTTGAATACTAAGAAGCTTCGACTCTTCAACAACAATATTGAAATGCGAAACCGCCAATTAATACGCTGATTACAATTCCCCACCGAGACAGCCCCCCATCCGATGCCACCCAAAATTTTTGGCGGCAACAATAACAATTACGATTCAGGATCACGCACCCATCATTACACGGAGGTTTTATCTTGAGACGCAACCCCCAACCCTTCCCCGTCTAATCGTGAATTATAACCAGTAATAAAATTCTTTAATCAAAGAAAACAACCGGGCGCCCATTAAAGCGTGCACACGTCGCCACCTCCGGTCGTTTCACCGAATATTTACATACATGTGTCATTACATTACAGCCCCCCTACTCCGCCCCATAATTAAGGGTATAACGGAATCTTAGCGTCTTATTACGCGTACGTAACGATATCCTTTTCGCTGAAAATTGTAACTGTGTCGTTATAAACACCCCCTTGGAATGATCACCTCAGCCACTCAAAAGTTTCGGCGGGATCGGGGTATTCCGCCGTTGTATGGGGGCACACGCGAAACTTAAATGTGAAATATCCTCTAATGAATCAGACAATATTTTAAGGCGCGGGAGGCAATAAAAACCCCCCGCCCGCTAATGTACACCAACACTTTGTCTTTGTTTAGGGATGCGGCGGATACAGTAAATAAACATCGATCCTGACCTGACATTCCTCAAAACTAGGCATCATAATGAATATATGTGAAAGGTTGGGCTACAGTTGAAGATTAGCAGTTTAAATCGCTCATATCTCTTTAAAGACACGGGATATCTCTTTCTCGGAAAAGTGTAATTAAGTAATTATCAAAAGAATTTATAAAAAATACCAAAGAATCTTCCTACACAAATCGCGCCACCTCAACTCTACAATATCGATGTCACGGTGAAGTAACTAGTGGAGTTTTTCCCTTCCCTTGACTCAAGATTTTGTCAAGACGTTATGGGATTGATGTTCACACCGGAATACATGACAGCGCATTCGTGACGACACCGAAAAGTTACATTGCTTATTTTAATCATCACATAAAATCCAAACTTTGTAAATAAACGGTCTTACAAGCTTTGTAAATTTTGATTATCTTTAATGTTTCAGAATTAGCAATCTATAATCAAATACACTTGTCTTTTCGGTGGACAGGATAGCATCTGCCTTTGCTAAGTTGTAACATATCCCGCTGGTACTCTCTACGGTTTGACTTCGCAAGTGACTACGCAAGCGAACACCAACCAAGTTTGGTTTCATTGCATGCCTGTTACATACGGCTCGTTTGGTGAACGAACATTTACGCGTACTCGACATAGAAGAAAGTCCATATTTTTGACATTGTTGTGCCGTTTCCAAAGATATACCTAAAAGGGTTTTGAGAAGCTAATATTCAATTTACTGGTTTCCAAGGTTGGGACAGATGTATAATAGAATTGGGACTTCAATCTCAAAATTCAATGCGAATAGCATCCACATCGTGAATTCCATGGGTTCCGTCTGTGCTTTTAAAGCACTCTAGAAAAAATCATAGTTTGCATACTAGATTGTGACATGTGTAGCTGTCAAAAGTGACACCTTCTCCGTTGTTAGTAATATGGCTTAAAGTTCTCGTTACCAGGCCATAAAAAAAGTCTTTAGTAATATAGCTTTAATGGGAGGGAAACCGTGCACGTGCATACGTACAGGTCCCAAATGAAAAATGTGAAATCGTTTTCGGCTTGACAATCTTGAATTTCGTGTGTTCACCAAAACAATACCCCAACAGTTGGGAAAGTGCTGATTTATTGAATTGAATGACTGCCTCTGGGACTCGTAAATCATTTGGACATCATAGTTGCTCTACATCATGATCAGAGATTCTAATATTCAAACAGATTAAGTAAAATAAAGGACTATTGATTCGGTGTAGAACGAAATCCAGACTTAGAATTTTCAAACATAAGAAGTAGAAAAACATGGAGATATCTAATTATTAAAAATACAGATACGTCTATACCCATGAAGGTCACAAATGAACAGCGCCTTTCACCTACTTTTATCTAAGATTCACAAAATCGTACAGACATACATATATCTTAATTATAATTACGATCGTATTTTTGCTTGTGCTGGAGCACATTATGTGCTTGTAAATAAGACCGTCGACCCTGTACCTCAAGGCGGGCTACAGCATCATTCATATTGAGGGCTCTGACAAGCACTTAGAACCAGGTGGGCCGTCATCTCGTCAGTCTAAATATACTTGTAGCCTCACGACATGATTTAATTCAAATACCAATTATTAAACTACATGTATTAGGTTAAAATATGGGCCGTCTAGACTAGAATCACAACGGGAATTTTAAAAGTTTACGACTCGAAATCGAACTCTTAATTGATTGTAAAAAATTAAAAAAGTAACAAGGGTGCACTAATAGTTGCACACGGCAACACTGATTGCTCGCTCTCCCATACAAGTTGATAAATTAGCAACCCCTCATACACTTGTTAATTGATACATAGTTATAGAGCAATAAAAATATATTTTGAACAAATTTACCGAGCTTTTTACCATTTGACGTAAGTGTCTTTAGTTCAAGTATTTTTAGATACCCATTTCAAAATAACATTCTTCTAGTTCGTGAACTTACCATCCCCGGATGATAGTGTGAAATATACCATTATGATCCTTAAATCTATACTAATATTATAAAGCTGAAGAGTTTGTTTGTTTGTTTGAACGCGCTATATAACATCACGGTTAGACCAATACAAGTGGAGCACCAATAAAGAATGTTTCAAAATAGGAGTTTAAATAGCTCCTTAACATTCTATAATTCAACAATATTTTCACTTTCTACGTAAATGAAGTGGGAGGGGGGTAAACTTTAGCGTTATGCCAAAGTAATAATTCCATGCGGACGAAGCCACGGGCAAAAGCTAGTGTTTTATTAAATAAGACAGCTTATTCTTAGTTGTTTCTACTTCTATTCCACCACTATCATCATCATATCGATTTTAAATATAAATGAGCGAAAAAGTTCACGGATAACCCGATGTTGGGTGATTACTCTATTAAGGCTATATAACATTGGGCTTTTCTTGACTAAACGCCATTTCAGCGTGGAGACAGTCCATCCAAATATCAAAAGGAGAATCAAGCTCTAATTACAATTCCTAGATTGCTAATGACGAGCGATTAAGCTCGGTGACGTATCCAACTTATATTTTGTACAGATTTGATTTTTAAAAATATTAATAACTAGCTGACCCGGCAGACTTCGTAGTGCCATAATCCATAAATAAAAGACCTAAACTTCTGTATAAAATAACCTAAAAACAAACAATAGGAATCCGTCCGACGGGGGACACATCAAAGGGAAAGAAAAGTGTTATTTTTATTTAATTCCGAGCATTTTCATATTTATCTACCTTTTAAACCTTCTCTGGACTTCCACAAGTAATTCAAGACCAAAATTAGCCAAATCGGTCCAGCCGTTCTCAAGTTTTAGCGAGACTAACGAACAGCAATTCATTTATATATATATATAGATAAAAAATACATAAACAATCTTTAAACAAAATCGGAATCTTCACTTCTGTATTATCGTGCCTACACAAGTACAGTGAAGCCAGTACACCCCAAGCTATTAAGCGCAAGAACGCTCTCCGACCGCCGAACTGTCACAACTCAAAGTAATTAATATTTTAATTGGGCATTTCGTGCGTTCTTACTTAGCTGATATAGCCCGATAAATTCTGCGACGGTGATAATGTAGCTTCCTCTTAAATGAGTAACAGATTCAAGGGATTTTCGACTCTTGTTTCGTTGTTTCGTAAACGTTTTACGAGCGTTTTTCGCGTACATTTATTTTTTTCTAGACGTAAATTGCAATGCTAAATCTATTCGAGATAGCTTCGTTGTTCTGTTTTGTTGTTAGATATATTTCGTTTTTTTTTTTAAAGAGTTTAATAAGAATGCGACCTCATGACCGTAATGTAATGTTTGACGCTCAGTTTTGAGGTCGACCTCATAATTGGATTTCAATAATAACTAAGAACCTATACTCTTCACATTGCAAATTACGCTTTGAAGATGGTACCAGCCCGCTTGTCCTCACCCCCGGACACTAAATATTAACTGCTAATAATCCCGGGTTGGATCAAAAATCCACCGGGTGCGATTGCACCCTTCCCGGTGAAGGGTAAACGAGTTTACCCCGTCATCGGGTATCGACTCCGCTATGAATCTTACCGAATTTTTGTTTGACTTTCTATTTAAATGGCCAAGCTGTTAAACGGATTTAACTTTCGCTGATCCTTTTTAAATCTGTTTTGTACTTTTTTTGGGGGCAATTATTTGGTAAAGGCAGATGAAATGTATAAAGAACTGTCAAGGAGATAGGCAGATGAGCACGTAGTAAATTGGAACATTAATCCATCACAGTATTGATTGCCTTGAAACACCGGACAAGAAGTATCCACCGTATCAGAGTTAAATAGCCGCCATGAAAGGTTTGCTTCGAAAGGTTTGCTTTCATATTCCTGTCTATATTCTCCGCGTAGCAATAATGAATACGAGTAAAACAGTTATATAATTGATACTTCGAGATCCGAATGGATGGTGGCTTTCGTGCTGTGACATCTTTACTGGTGGTAGGACCTCTTGTGGTTACCGGCGGTAGGACCTCTTGTCAGTCCACGTGGGTGGGTACCACCACCCTGCCTATTTCTGCCGTGAAGCAGTAATGCGTTTCGGTTTGAAGGGTGGGGCAACCGTTGTAACTATACTTGAGACCTTAGAACTTATATCTCAAGGTGGGTGGCGCATTTACGTTGTAGATGTCTATGGGCTCTAGTAACCACTTAACACCAGTTGGGCTGTGAGCTCGTCCAGCCATCAAACCAATAAAAAAATAAAAAAATAATACTGGTAATTTACTTTTTACGACAAGCTGACGGTATATCTGGTGAAGCTAGATGATTCGGTTGACGGTTCCATTTCAGGACCTTGTGGTCGAACTCCAACCTAACCCGTTCGTTGCGTCTGACCTAGAAACGGAAATTCGGATATTTCCTCCTTCCAAAAAAGTGTTGTGGCGGTAGACAACGCAAGATATTTGACAGATGCCTGAATCTCGCTTACGACATTTTCAAGATAAGCTTTCATATGTACAAGTTCCGAACAACGTTCGGACCGTCGGTCTACCGAGCAATTTTACCCGCTCGGTGGAAGATCTTCCCTTCGTCATAACCCCCAACGGGGTCTATCTGATTTGACTTCTCAGTTTTTATAGTCTCGCTGGTCTAGTGGATAACGTAACCAGTGGTGGGTGTCACGATTACGGGCAGTATTGCATCAAAGTTATTGTAAATGTAGGACGTGAAGGCGTCGTGGCCTAAAGGATGAGAGGCCCGGTGTACTCGTATCGAACGATGCGACAGTACCAGTGTTCAAATCCCGCAATCAGATATCAATTTTTCTAAGGGAATACGTACTTAACAGAAGTTCACGAATTATTTCCTCTTTGAAAGAACTACATCGTGTAATAAAAATTAACCCGCAATTTTTTTTTATCACTAAACAATTGAGACAGACCTCAAGTCTCAAGGTGGGTGGCAGCTTTCACATTGTGTTCTCTATAGACTCCGGTAACCCCTTAACATCAGGTGTGTTGTGAGCTAGTTCACCCGGGTATGCAATATAAAAAAGACAAAAGTTCTGATGAACGGCCCAGCCCAACATCCGGACCAAATATTTCTTACTATTTATGAACTTCAGTAAATATCTATATGACGGAAAAGGGACGTCCGTAGTGTTTTTAAAAAGTGTGACGTCAGCACCGCTGACGTCGCGCTCATCACTTTCTTGACGAATGACTCATGTTTGGGTTTCCGAAACAAAACTTCACGAGAACTTCACGAAAACTTCGTATATTGCACGAGAAGCATAACAACGTTACAGAGATATCCGTACAGTACAACGGCTCGGACACGAATCAATCAGTGCTAGACAGCACGGCCGTATTGATGGGGCTTCGTACCCGTGAGCGTGTTGACACGTTTTAAACACGTGAGCGTGTTTACACGTTTTTCAAACACGTGAGCGGGTTTACACGTTTTTCAAACACGTTTTAAAGTATTTAAATTACAATAAAAGGAACTGTTTAACATCAATTTCTTATCACAGAGTAATTAGTTGATGATCAGTAGGTAAATAGTCATATTTGCGCCGACACGGCCATACTAACAGGCGGTGCGCGCTCTGCACCAGCCGCCCATGTATGGTGTATCACCAGAGAGTTCTTGGAGTCCATCTGAAACAATGGAATGTCTGTTTCTGAGATTGGCATCTGTGTACCTTTTTATGTTACTTTGAAAGTAACTTATTTTGTGTAGTTTTAGATTGTGACGTACACTGTGGTACTTATGTAGTGAACGTACCCTGTGGTACTATGTAGTGGACGTACACTGTGGTACTTATGTAGTGGACGTACACTGTGGTACTTATGTAGTGGACGTACACTGTGGTACTTATGTAGTGGACGTACACTGTGGTACTTATGTAGTGGACGTACACCGTGGTACTTATGTAGTGGACGTACACCGTGGTACTTATGTAGTGGACGTACACCGTGGTACTTATGTAGTGGGCGTACACCGTGGTACTTATGTAGTGGGCGTACACTGTGGTACTTATGTAGTGGGCGTACACTGTGGTACTTATGTAGTGAGCGTACACTGTGGTACTTATGTAGTGAGCGTACACTGTGGTACTTATGTAGTGGGCGTACACTGTGGTACTTATGTAGTGGGCGTACACTGTGGTACTCATGTGGTGGCGTACACTGTGGTACTCATGTGGTGGCGTAATTTTATTAATCAAAAATAAAAACTTATCTTTATGCCGATTGTTGATTTTGTTGTTCGACCATCCTGGTTTGTGAAGTAGATGGTAGAGGTTCATCGGCTGATGCTGGTGGTTGTCTTCTTCCGCCGATACGGTTATCTGGTCTCCAGGTTGTTGCTCAGCGGAGGCGGCATGTGATCCCACTTGGGCGGTGCGCGCTCTGCACCAGCCTCGTTGATTCTCGTAGGTTTTCTTTGATTCCCATTGATCTGCAGGAATAAAAAGTTTCTCTGAGTAGCGCATCTGTTATACTTGCGTTACTTGTAACTATGTAAGTTTGAAACTATTAATGCGATTTTATTGTAGGGTTCTCGGAGGTTTTCGTAGATTTCTCGGAGGTTCTCGTAGATTTCTCGGAGGTTCTCGTAGATTTATTGAAGGTGGGATAAGAATGTGTAAGGTGTTGTTCGTTGTGTAGGGATATCATGGTCTTCAGATGAATTTTGTGGTGAAATTTTAGTAATCAAAAATAAAAACTTATCTTTTGTATTCATTCATCAGTTGATTGTTGATTCCGTCGCTCGACCATGCTGGTTTGTGAAGCAGACTGTACAGGCTTATCGGCTGATGCTGGAGGGTAGTCATTATCCGCCGATACGGTTATCTGGTCACCAGGTTGTTGCTGAGCGGAGGCGGCGTGTGATCCCGCTTCTGATGACGGAAAAGGGACGTCCGTAGTGTTTTTAAAAAGTGTGACGTCAGCACCGCTGACGTCGCGCTCATCACTTTCTTGACGAATGACTCATGTTTGGGTTTCCGAAACAAAACTTCACGAGAACTTCACGAAAACTTCGTATATTGCACGAGAAGCATAACAACGTTACAGAGATATCCGTACAGTACAACGGCTCGGACACGAATCAATCAGTGCTAGACAGCACGGCCGTATTGATGGGGCTTCGTACCCGTGAGCGTGTTGACACGTTTTAAACACGTGAGCGTGTTTACACGTTTTTCAAACACGTGAGCGGGTTTACACGTTTTTCAAACACGTTTTAAAGTATTTAAATTACAATAAAAGGAACTGTTTAACATCAATTTCTTATCACAGAGTAATTAGTTGATGATCAGTAGGTAAATAGTCATATTTGCGCCGACATATATATATAAAAATGAAACCCGTTTTCCGTTGTCACGACATAACATGAAAACGGCTTGACCGATTTGGCTAATTTTGGTCTTGAATTATTTGTGGAAGTCCAGAGAAGGTTTAAAAGGTATAAAAATATGAAAATTCTCGGAATTAAATAAAAATAACAATTTTGTTTTCCCTTTGACGTGTCCCCCGTCGGTCGGATTCCTTTTGTTTGTTTTAAGTTTATTCTATATAAAAGTTTAGGTCTTTTATTTATCGATTGAGGCACTACGAAGTCTGCCGGGTCAGCTAGTTTAACATAAAAAACAACATTATTCCTCACGCTCTTCTATAACGCCTAAGTCAGTCGAAAACTTCCCGTCTAATTCGCGATTCAACATCAATTCCAAATCTTAATCACGAACGCCGAACACATAGTCGTCACATATAAAATTCATTCACAATCAACCTCCCCAGCGCTGATGAACTCAATCAATATATAATGCAATCAGAACACATAATTAAAACTGCTCCCGCTCGATTTGCATATGAAAACCATCGTAATTGATCGTTCCCGTGGCTCAGACATCATCGGAGACAATTGTTTTGTGTTGAGGTAAATAAATTAGGCCTCGAAGCGTTATTGAAGGGTTCGTTTGTTTACGAACGAGAAATTCTTGATTCGGTCGCGGGCGGAGAGGGTTTTGTTTTGGCGGTGGGTGGTTGGTATGCGCGCGCTTTTGTGTAATAGTTTTCATTTACTCAGAGTTTTGCAATTTTGTCGCATCACATAGTCGCATAGCATCGTGAAATAAAAATCAAACCCGCAAAATTATAATTTGCGTAATTACTCAGGGTAGGACTTCTTGTGAGTCCGCGCGGGTAGGTGCCACCACCCTGCCTATTTCGGCCGTGAAGCAGTAATGCGTTTCGGTTTGAAGGGTGGGGCAGCCGTTGTAACTATACTTGAGAACTTAGAACTTATATCTCAAGGTGGATGTCGCATTTACGTTGTAGATGTCTATGGGCTCCAGTAACCACTTAACACCAGGTGGGGTGGGCAGGTGGGTGGACAGTAAGTAAATAAAAGACATAAGCAAATTCTTTAGATTATCATCCTCATAATCGGTTTTTTTCATTGTTTTTTTTTCATTATTTTTGAAACTTGATTGTTTGTTCTGTTTAAAAATGGTAAATTTGACGGCAAACAAAAATCTCCTACTGTTTTTTTTTTAACCTACCTATTCGCTAGTGGCCTAAGGGGCTATTCCAACTGTGCCCTACTACTGTAACTAATGTAAATAAACAAGTAATAGACAATACTGAAAGAACTAGAACATATATTCGTTTTCTTAAGCCTATCGCTCGAAAAACGCTAACTCCATATTTCACTCACCTCGCGATTCAACGTCTGTGCTCTTCCGATTGTGTGGCCCCAAAACTAGAGTGTTAATAATGAATCGTAAAAAATAATCGTATTCACTAAAAATACTAATGTGTTTTAATTCTCTAATTGTACTAATAAAATTGTTTTAAAAACTTATATAAACCTGTTATTTAAGTTTACACTTGTCTTGAATTCGACATTTAAGCAATTTTAAATATGAGCAATTAAAGTTGCTTCAAAAAAGGTAATGTTCTTTTTTTTAACCTCTAGATTTTTGTTTGAAATAAGTGATAAAATATGTTGGTGGTATTATTTATTATCGCAAACAGAAATATATTTCACATAACTTTCACAAACTTCCTAATTAAAGACGATGATCAATCCGACTTCAAAAGAGTAGATTGTATTCTTATTATATAAATTACGTTCAGCAGTGGTTGACTTATGACGCTGTAAACGTTGTAAACGTAATGATTACACGATCATACCAGATGCTATGGATCGAATGGTAAACAGTCGACGTATCCCTAATCACGTGATTACGGATCCTCCCGATCCATTAACAGTGCTTTTGGTTACCTCAAGCACCGGTCACCGTCCTCGTCGAACCCGTCGCATGCGACGAAAGGCTTGGCAAGTAAATTAATGCACAGACACAGCCCACTGAGTTTCTCGCCGGATCTTCTCAGAGGGTCGCGTTTCCGATTCGGTTGTAGATTCTGCGAAGCACTGCTCTTGCTAGGGCCAGTGTTAGCAATACCTCCGACTTGAGCCGCGAGAGCTCACCTACACGCTAGGGTAACGCTGATAAAGCCTCTCAAGGCCATCAGCATAGGTAGGGAAAAAAAACCTTTTTAAAAATCGTTTATTTCACGACACCATATTAGCCTAATCACTAAAACACCGACGGGTTTCGTGGCTCAACACTAAAACCAGACGCGTCTGCAGCGCTCACGACTGTCTGCGACGCCAGCGGCTACGTTTCAAGAGCGCACACACTCGTTGAAAAATTAATACACCGTATATACAAAGTTTTATGTTTCCTATCCTCGAATCCGCCTACGGTTGTGTGAATGGCGTCTTTGATGGATTATTCGTCCTATCGTCGTCTACAAGCTGGGTTCCTGGAAGCCGGCTGAAACGTCATCGACCAACTATTTATAAAACTTATTTCTTCGTTCACTCTTATATAAAATTAAGAAAATAAATAACTGTTTGTTAGGACTTAGCGTGTTTCATATAAAATCCCCAGAACGTTCCATTGTTAATGTTCTCTAATATATAAAAAAAACATGTAGATTAATTTCAGTTACTTTATAGGAACGATCCAAAACGAATTAGTTAATATGTAGCGTCTAAATCCTATTCTTAATGTACAACCCGTAAATCGACTCTTCGCTGTACCTGATTTTGTGCTCAAGCAACAAAAAATATTAATTTTGTTACAATCCTCTATATTTCCCTTTTGATCCAAGCAAAGTAAACTCTGCTCTCCTTCCATACATTAAAACTAATAGAACTCTATCGCATAACCAGTCTCATCCCTTGATCATTGAAGGGTGCCTATTAACTCCCCATAAATTGCTCGAAGGGCCACCGATAACAGCTTAACGACGATATCGACCCCATGATTGTGCCCCGCGGTCGTGAGGCGGTTATCAAACCTATTATGATCGGTCTAAGACATGCAATTAAAATCTCAATCAATATACCCGAGATATCTACCGAACGCTTCCCCGTCTATGGAAGGATGCGATATGCTGAGTTATCGACTTTAGTCACAAAATAAATGAAAAAATTGGCTGGTGAGGCGCTAACGACCTACCTGATAATGCCGTTTATAAAAAATTTATCTGCCTTTTACCTCGTTTAAAAATATATATGTAGCTCTCCAGAAAAGCATTTGAAATCATTCATTCTAGAGTTTAAATAATCGTTTAAAAATACAATAGAATACGTACTTATATAAAGGTACGTACTGTTCTAAAAGCAATATTGTGAACGTCGTGAAACGATAACTAAAGTACTCGACATGTCGGAAATAAAATAATGACAGTAAAAAGCGCGACATCAAACCGTAACAGAAGCTTAAAATATATCCACGTTCAACAAAAACCGGAGAAAATGCTACCACATCACCTAAAGAGCTACTCCAACTACGCTTTGACTGGTAAATGTCACGGGCTCAATCTCAGAGAATTTGCTAACAGTCCTAGCAGCTCAGCCCTAGCAAGAGCGGTGCCTCGCTGAATCTACCACTGGGTCGAAATTGCGACCCGTTCAGTGAGTTGTGTCCATAAGCCAAATTGTATATTGGACGAATTCGACCAGAACAGTGAGCGGTGCTCAAAAAGCCTAAAAGCATCGTGAGTGCATCCGGAGAATCCGACAAGACATGTTTTGGCGACGGCGGCTTCGCGTTGCTTAATTTTTTTTTAGGGATTTTATGACCTGATAACTAAGACGTTTAGGTCAAGTCTTATTTTAATTTTAATGATACGTAACTTTTTTATATGAAAATATCTCTCTCTTCCCAGCTATTTATCCCACATGGTGGTGGGGTCAGCTTTCCTGACTTTACTCCTCCACTTCGCTCTGTCTTCGACATCCTCGTCAGCAACATTGCATTCTCTCTTGTCCTTCAGCACTACGTCCCTCCACCTTGTCTTGGGTCTGCCTCTAGGTCTCCGACCGGGGAGGTCAAGCAGTAGCGCCAAATTTCCGAAACTTTTTTATATGAAAATGATATTATGAAATGAAATGAAGTTGTTTATTATGAAACATGGCATGAAATGGAATGAAAACGAAATGAAATGAGCTGAGATGAGATGAGATGATATGGGATGAAATATAATCTCAGTAAAATAGTGGTCATTTACTGAGACTTTTTCAGTGGACTTTTTGGTAAATCCCGAGAAGTTACGTTCAGCGGCTTTGTTTCATTTTCCCACATTTGTGGACTTTCACAGATACTAAACAGTTATTAAACCACCGTTATTACACATTTAAATCTGAAAAAACACTAATTAGACAAAATAAAACAAATCACACAACTTGACTCCTCGCGTTCCCGCCAAAAAGTCCTCGCGTTGCTTCATCGATATATTGTTAGTGACGGCCACGATAAGAAAGGGTTATCATAACACGTCGCTTTTTTTCAAAGAAAAGCGCTAAAGAAAAATATCTTCTAATCCTTTCTCTGGACACATGTCGAACAGGTGCGGACTGACATTATGTGTCCAAAACATACAGAACTACCAAACGATTTACAAAACAATAAGATGCGAAAACTTCAATACCAATACCCCAAACAAAACTAACGGAGGACCGTGACCAATAAACACAACACATATACATATTTTCGTCGAAATAATACGACAGTAGTAATTGAATCGGCCTCAGGCGTATTCGGGGGTAGTCGTTTGCGTTCCTGAGGGCGCCCTATACACTTCCAACCCGAAATGTATAAATTTTAAATAGCAGGTTCAGTCTGCAATGATCTTGCACTTCAATGTTTTTGGTTATACAGCCGTAAGTGTTTGTTATTATTTGTACATTTGAAACATCACAATGATAAAGAATCGGTCTTTCCTCACATGACAACGTTTTTATTAATTTTTATTTTCATCCAATATATTTGTTAATTCATAACCTTTTAACCAGTCACGCCCATTTAAAAAAAACAATATTTTTCCAACGTCTTAAATTCTCTGACGAAAAAGCTGAACCATTATATCCAAATTCCACATTCAAATTTCATTTACCGGTTTGGACGTCTGCACTCAAACTACACTGTGAGACCATCAAACCATAGCATGCACTAGAATGCTACTACAAAACAAACCGATGAGCGAGAGGGCGAAGCGATAATTCCAAATGCTAGAAAGGGACACCTAAATCAGAAAGTGTTACTTTAAACAAAGGACACAGTCTTATTGGTACTAAGCTTTTAATAGACTATTGGAGGAGTGAAAATTTGTCGTATGAAGACAGCAAAATTTGTACTGAGGGTGCCCATGGACTTTGGCGTTTTGCCTCCAAGGGTATTAACATGTGCTTTGATGTTTTGTCAGGGTCTAGCGATTAATTAAATGTTGATTTTATCTAGGCCGTTTGGGAGGTTTTCGGCCGGGGCTTTATTGATATATGAGTAATTCTTTGAATGTGTGTGTAACCTAGTACAAATGTGTATATCGTATAGTTCAGATAAATAAATAATTAAAAACATTTCGGCCTAATCTTACTTTTTGATTAACTCAATCTTACAATTCAAATCAAATCAAATCAAAAAATTTTTATTCAAGATAAATGAAAGTACATACTTGTTGAACGTCAAAAGAACTACCAGAAGAATTAAAATACAAATCGGTTACCAATTGACTGCGGACACCTTATACATATTTGTTATATTTCCATTATTTTCATCAATTCTTGTCGCTTCACGCTGGGTTCCTGCATTGAAAATAATAATGGACCCAATCGTACTGAGAGCCTTGTCAAAGAACGATTCCGATTGAACGATGGTGCTGTCAAAAGACCATCGGGTCGACAACCCATCCATCATAAGAGCTGTTCTCACACCAAAATCCATTTTATTTCGGCCTACCCACCCTGGCCGGCCACCCTTAAAATATACAACTTAGGGGGGAAACCGTGGCTCAAACTTCCCTGGGTGCATTTCTCGAAACAATTTTGACCAGTCCGCGAGTAACGTTTCGATCTGTTCCGAGATGGATTAATTTGATTAGAAGAACAGATGCTGCTGTGATACAAAATGTTTGTTCTTTGGGAAGTCAAATCAATATTTGCAAGGAATCTCAAATAAAGATATCCTGTTAATACTTGGGAAGTTTTTGTCATGTATCAAAATAAATGTTAATTGTAGGTGTTGAAAACAGTTGTTGGTCCATGATGAGTTAGTTCTCAACAACTTTTTTCTAAAAAATCTAAATATCTACCCAACCAACGTAAAAAGGGTATCAAATTTCATGGATTTGCTAAAATTATTACATGAAATAATTTACATACAAATACTTTTTTTTTATTGCTTTGATGGGTGGACGAGCTCACAGCCCACCTGGTATTAAGTGGTTGCTGGAGCCCATAGACATCCACAACGTAAATGCGCCACCCACCTTGAAATATAAGTTCTAAGGTCTCAAGTATAGTTACAACGGTTGCCCCACCCTTCAAACCGAAACGCATTACTGCTTCACGGCAGAACTAAGCAGAGTGGTGGTACCTACCCGCGCGGACTCACAAGAGGTCCTACCACCAGTTAAATATGAAAGTTGTTCATTGAAAATATCTGTTTTTTAATAAAACCTACCCAAGATACTAAAAAAAATTAGAAAGATGTACAAGACAGGTAAGATGTACAAGATGAAGGTGGAGAGATCGTCCCCCGGCACAGACAAATTTAATTATACGATTCGAAATGGACCGGGAAATTGGATCGATTGAGAAAATTCAGTTGTAACAAGGCACAGCGCTTTGTGCATCTCCAACGAAACTTTCAATGGAACTCTTAATGAGAGAATAGTCAAATTTACGAACAAAATAGCAAGAATACGGTGTATTTTAACGTGGAGTATTCACGTAATATCTCTGAGAAATTGTACCAGACTGCTATCGATTTTTAGACCATAGCTGGAGTATAATTCACTTCCAACACTTGTGAATCCAGAAGACATTTTATCCTTCTTCCATCGAGCTCTAGAATTAACTCCTAATGGTTTCCTTAGCGTCCAATAAGTTAAATTCGTTCCTCTGACTAGCATACGTCCTAGGTCGGGAAGAGCCTTTATAAAGTACCTTCTGCTACCTATTAATTTGTACGCAATACACTAACTAGTATAATTGACATGCGATATTGATATAAATCTTAAAATGAAATCAAAATCAGTAACAGTTTTGCATAATTACCGTCTTAAGGAATTAAGCATATACTGAGAAGCACATGCCTTCTTCATGAAGAAAAGGAGATTTTAATGGGACAAAACACCAGATGATGGAATTAAGATGGTTATGCTAATGTTGCTGGTAGTTGATATGAAAGTTTATCTTTTAAAAGGAGAACATAACATCATCATTCCCCTGCTCTTCTCCCAGTCACCTGAGGTCGGCGCAACTTGCTTTCTCCTTCCGTACTCTTCTACCATATACCATTTCTTCGCTCACTCCCCTCTTAAACATCGTCTTTCACGCAATCCATTTTTCTTAAGTCTGCATCTTACTCTAAGGCCTTCCAGAGAAGAAAACATAACATTTCTATTGACCAGAAATCTGAACCAGCTTTGTTTGTGTGCTATGCAGTAATTACATAACAGGCCCGCCTCAAGACTGGGCCTACGTTTGCCGAATAGACTGCCCACCGCTGGCATCCGACTGATTGCTTTAACAAATTCAACGGGTGCGTAATTGAGATGAGGGTTTTGGAGAAATGCATTTTATTTGCATTTATTAGACGACTGAAGATTGTATTATATAATATTCATACATATTTTTCGTGTATAAAACTTTCGCTTCCAATCGCCAGGTAATAAATACACTGGCTGCAGTAGCTCACTTAATTCTGCATAGATTTATTTGATATTCCACTTAAAAAAAAAATTTTGATACATGCTCACTACAAAGTACACCCGCCTTCAATTTTTTTCCGACTACCCCTTTTACATCGTTCTCCGCCGTTTTTAGTCGTCCTTACTACCGCCATTGCTTCCACTATCAGTGTTGCCACATGGCAATCCGGAAATTGTCTTTTTTTTTTATTGCTTAGATGCGTGGACGAGCTCACAGCCCACCTGGTGTTAAGTGGTTACTGGAGCCCATAAACATCTACAACGTAAATGCGCCACACACCTATTTCTGAATTTCTATTACACTTCTTTTACAACAAACCTTACACATGTTTTTTTTTTTGCATTTTAGGTTGAACGAGCTCATGATCGTCTGGTATTAAATATATACTGAAACTCATAGACATCATAGTGTGAATGCCCTTACCCACTTTGAGACATGAGGTCCAAGTCTCAATTATAGTATATAATGACTGTGCCCACCCTTCAAACAATACGCATAATTGGTACATTGGTATAAGTTTCGTACCAACTCTTATTACTCCGCATACAATGTTCGATTGTGTAAATAATGTCAGGAAATTGGGATGGGTCCGAAACAGTTACTGGGCTGTGAATTTATCTGCTCGTCTCCTGGTTCTAGAAGGAAAGGAAAAATCTTTGGATTTCATAGTACTATGAATTTCTTTTTTTTTAATACAAAATTTTGATTATGTATCACCCACATTTCTTGTAAGCTTAGCCTAATTGTTTTGTTCTTTTTCGTTCGATAACTTCAAATCAGTTAGACGAAAAAAAAAATGCGGTATCTACCAACATAATTGAATTCCGAAAACTCTTAAAACAAATCTCGAAACTTTCTTAAGCTCGAAGACAACCATCTAATCAAAATTCGGATCCGAGGTCGCGATGAAAAAAAAAAAACAATAAATCAAAAACATGCAAATCCCGTTAATAACTTGCACAAAACCGAAAACCATTTCACGGGTGCCGAACGCTTCGGCCCGCCGAGCGTAATCCACGAATATTTAATACAAGTAGGTACGCGTGTGGGGGTGGCTCCTGGACTCCTGGGTGCTATTTCCATGCTGATGTTTAATAATTGATAATACCCCGCGAAAAACGCGCGGTCGGGGAACTGTGAAGGATGTCTTTAGAGCTGATACTTCATGTTTTATATGATTTTCTGTACTAGCCTTATTATATGTTCAACTTAAATTAGTCCAAAATTTATATAAATTTATTTGTTGCCATAAAATAAATTGTTTAAAGTACAGACGGCCATTTTTGAGAATATTGATATCTATGTAACTATACTTGAGACCTTAGAACTTATATCTCAAGGTGTGTGGCGCATTTACCTCGTAGATGTCTATGAACTCCAGTAACAACTTAACACCAGGTGGGCCACCCATCGTCCACCCATCTAAGCAATGGGATTGGAACACCAGCGCATCGCTCAACACGAATGCACCGGACGTGTTATCCTTTAGGCCACGACGACAACAATCGATCGATACTTATGCCAGCATCGACATACCTAAGTAAAAACGAATATTTGTCCTCTATACGATACGAAACTTAGCACAGTCGCCGTGCACACCTCAGCTAAGTTTATTTTCATAGCATCCTCAACCTCAATTCACGAAAAACGGGGCACGTATAGTTTCTCCAAAACTGTGTGTTAGTAGATATTTTTAGCTATATTGTGAATATCATCGCGTGAATGGCATACGTGCGATGTTTTTATCACTAGTAGCAAATAAGACTAGTAGAAATCACATATCGCAGATTCGATATTTGCTTTACTCGGCCTTGAAATTTTAAAATTTCAAGAAACGCCAATCTGAACTCGGACGTTTAAAATAATTCTCAAAACAAATCACACTTAAAACATCACTGTCGCACTTGATACAACACCATACAAATAAACGCGATTCATACCTGCTCCTCTCCACGCTATCAGCATCTCCTCAACTTGTAAACTGAGCATCTCAATCGATAATCATTCCGGTAAACAAACAGGTAGGTACGCGTGCAACGAAGATACGAGAACGTATTATCTCGATGTGCATAAATACATAAAACAATGATGATTGTAAAATTTCTTAGGGTGAATTCATATTATCTTTGAGAAATATGGGTTTATTTTTTGTTTGAATTTGGTAGATAAGTTCAAAGTGTTTAAATGATTCGTGCAATTCAAAGACGCGAATATTAAATATGGTCGAATACCACCCAATAGAGGTATCAAAATATATTGATTGGAAATAACGGAATCTTTGCCTCCGTCTAGAAGAAACAATTAGCGCTTAGTTTTACTTAAACAGTAAAGAACCTTTTCAGAATACACTAGAATTATTAATGATTTAAAAAAAAATGAATAACAAAAAAATATATCCTCGCAACACTAAACATCGGCGTGTATAGTAGTAGTACCTTCATTCCTAAGCTTAATACAAATTCGAGATAGTAAAATTAAAATTATTCTTAGATGATAAGGCAGGCGGGGTAAAAAGCGTCAGACAATACGAATATAGATGCTGTATTATTATCAAAAAAATGAGATTGCTCAATTGCAAAACTATTTCGTAAAGCTTTTTTTTTTTTTTTTTTTCCACAGGAGAAAATCGCCGGATCCCCACCCGCGCGGCAGGTGGGGTATGTGGGAGTTGAACCCACTAAAAACTCCTGCCGCTCACAACCGGCGCCCTACCTCGGACCGGGCCGGAGCCCAGTCGGGGCTATTGAAACGGCGGGACAGGGTTGACGCAGAGCACATTACATCCATCCCACCGTCCCACGGACGCCGGACCGGTGGCCGCCAGCGACACGACCACCGGTTCCCTCGTTCAGCGGGCCGAGGGCCCGCTTTGATGGCGCCGCGTTACACCTTTCCCCAGAGCGGTCGGGGGAACGCGGTCTACCATCACCCGGCTTCCTATTGCGGGTGAGCGTGCCAAGCACGCCACCCCACGTCTGGGTCTCTCCCCGCACAAAACGGGTGGGACCCCTAGCTCTTAGGGGGCCAGGTCACGGATACGACCCCGGTCCCGACCCCCTGCTCGGCGGCGGCGGGTTTCTGCGTAGTGAGGAGAGCTTTCCCTCACTCGCCCCGACGCCTCCTTCTGCGAGATGGTGCACTCGCAGAAGTCGAGCATAGCCTTCCATGACTCATCGCTGCCAAGCATCGACGCCACGACGCCAGGCAGCGACAAGCCAGGTCCTATCTTTGCGACCAGGACACGGCGCCGCACCTCCCACGCGGGGCAGTCAGCGAGCGTATGCTCCGCCGTGTCCAGGTCGTGTCCACAATGGTGACACCTCATCGTCGGCTCAGCCCCTATCCGGCGCAGGTACTTCCCGAAGCATCCGTGCCCGGTCAGCACCTGCACCAGACGAAAGGTGAGACGTCCTTCGCCACGATTCACCCAGTCATCAAAGACCGGGTAAACCGCCTCGACGGTCCGTAGCCCCCACGTGGGGTTGGCCAATCGATTTCGTAAAGCTGGTAGCTTTTTAATACGCTTTTATTAGCTTCAGACGTATGTATGTATGTTAGTAACGGAATCTTTGAACATGATTTTGACCCCCTTCAAAACGTCGGATTAACTCGAAATTTGGTAAACCTATTAAAGACCGATGACGATTCAATATTAAAAGAAAATTAAATTCAACTAAAAATTGAAAAATAAGTATTAGTTTAAAAAAACTAACAAAATACGCTTTTATAGAAAATCCAACTAAAAAATAGAAAATAAAATTTAATAAATTTGAATTGAAAAAAGTGTAAGAAAAAAATATTTTATTGGAAAAAAGCGTGGGGTGCTTTTCAGGATATTATCAAATTAACCCTTCTACTCATATCTCTTCATAAAATATTTATAACTACTGATACCATGCACCCCACACTTTTTTACAATAAATTCATTTCTTCTTACACTATTTTCAATTCAAATTTATTTTCTATTTTTTAGTTGGATTTTCTATAAAAGAGCATTTTTTAAACTATTGTTTATTTTTTAGATATATAAAGGTAAATAAGCGTAAATATATAAAATATAAAATAAAGTATATAAGCGTAAAACGATTAGAGAATAAGCAAGATCATATTGTACTCAGTTTGCTGGCCGAGTGATTGTGCTGTGGATGTTCACTAGATTGTGATGTTACTTAAACATGATATAAGATGCTATACAACTTTGACCTCTTGTTTTATGGTAGGCGACGCTATTCACATGTGTTCTTTATAAATTACAGTAACATCTTTACTGGTGGTAGGACGTCTTGTGAGTCCGCGCGGGTAGGTACCACCACCCTGGCTGTTTCGCCCGTAAAGCCGTAATTCGTTTCGGTTTGAAGGGTGGGGCAGCCGTTGTAACTATACTGAGACTTTAGAACTGATATCTCAAGGTGGGTGGCGCATTTACGTCGTAGACGTCTATGGGCTCCAGTTACCACTTAACATCAGGTGGGCTGTTAGCTCGTCCACCCATCTAAGCAATAAAAAAACCAGGTCAGAGATAGGCCAGCTCGTATGCATATCTATCAAAATAAGACCAAAATATTACATGCAAATTCCCGAAAATGTAACCAGTCAAAGTTGAAAGACCGCAGAATTTGGTTAAAAATTCAAACGGATCTTGTTAAAAACATAAATATTTTGGCGAATCGACTGTGCGAGTTACGAGCGCCAGGCGCCGATGAATAACTAATGAAGCGGGCCGCTAATGACGATGTATTCTAATCAGAGTCGCGGGCGTTGGTGTATCTTCTCGGTCTACTCGACAAGTGATATGGAAAAAGAAAGAATACACCCAAAGTCCCGTTGTTATAATTAAGAACTCTAAGCTGAACGGGAAGATTTTTTCCAATATTAGACAGTCCTTTTTTTTCTACCTATGCTGATAGCCTTGCGAGGCTATTTCAGCTTCGCCCTAACGTGTGTAGGTGAACTCACGGGGCTCAAACCGGAGTGTTGCTAACACTGACCCTAGCGAGAGCAGTGCTTCGCAGAATCTACCACCGGATCGGAAACGCGACCCACTGAGAAGATCCGGCGAGAAACTCAGTGGGCTGTGTCTATGGGTTAATGCGCTCGTTGAGCCCTTCGTCGCAAGCGACGGGTTCGACGAGAACAGTGACCGAAAGACGGTGTGATATTCATAATAAGACGGGACCAAAACACATTGATGTCAGTATAGTGATTACGAAAACTATTATATTCCGAAATTGATTTTTTTTATTGCTTAGATGGATGGACGAGCTCACAGCCCATCTGGTGTTAAGTGGTTACTGGAGCCCATAGACATCTACAACGTAAATGCTTACGTAATTTAGTTTAATACGTACTCACCAACCAAATGTTCACGATTGACTTCCACGGTGAAGCAATAACATCGTGTAGTAAAAATCAAACCCGCTAAATTATAATGTGCGTAGGTAATTACTGGTGGCAGGACCTCTTGCGAGTCCACACGGGTAGGTACCACCAGCCTGTCTATTTCTGCCGTGAAGCAGTAATGCATTTCGGTTTCAAGGGCGGGGCAACCGTTGTACTGTAAAAACTGAGACTAGACTTCTGTAACCACTTAACACCAGGTAGGTTGTAAACTTTTCCACCAATCTAAGCAATAAAATAAATAAAAGACACGTCCTTTTTATCGCATCGCAAAACAAATATAGTATTTTCAAAGCTATTTTCACTTGAATAACATTTCATCTATGGTTAGAACATAAAAAGTGTCTGTCGCGACGCGCAACCGTGTGTCGAGTGTCATCCGTCCACCTCTCGTGCTTAGACGCCGTGTTGAGACGTCGAGTGGCCACGGCGCTGGGAAATCCTGAAGCCGGTTCATGCAAATCCACTCTATGTTAACATTGTGGAAATAAATTTCTCTAAACGTTATTTCTCTTGATAGTATGAGTGGTGTAATTTACTGTTTTAAATTCAAACGATTTTAATGGTAGATAATAATCACAAGAGGTATCTCCGGTTACCTCCAGCAATTTTTTTTTTATTGCTCTTGTAGGCAGACGAGCATACGGCCCACCTGATGGTGAGTGGTTACCGTCGCCCATGGACTTCAGCAATGCCAGGGGCAGAGCCAAGCCGCTGCCTAACGCTTAATACTCTCCACAAGCCTCGTTTGAAGAAGGACATGACAATGTTGCAACTTCTCTAAAATATATCTTTGTACATTACCCCTAATGGCGATCTAAAACACGGATGATATTTTCTATTTTTGCCTGTCATGTCGCGTTCTGGTCTGTGTGACTAGAACATCCTAGGGCATAGACCATAGAGTCTAGTAACAGCTTAAAGTAAGATAGGTTATTGTTTTTGTCCTACTCATACACCGATCGACGGCAGGTAAACGCAGTATACAAAACACTAACAAGATCAACTGTTAGTCAAGCTAGTTAAGAGCACTCATCAAAACGTTCCGTAACATATGATTAGCAGAAAAGTTAAACTAACAAGTGTGTTTCACTCAGTGAATCTTCTGATGCACGTATAAACTAATGCTATATTTTTATTGCTGTAGATTGACAGTTGAGGTCAAGACATCGCCTGGTTACGATTAAGTGATTATTGGAGCCCACAGATCGTGAATAACATTCTACATCCACCCACCCAACATTAGATATGTGCTCGAAATTTAAATTGCATTAGATGATATTTTTTTTGGATTGGAGGAATTATCTTGTGGCCCGGAACCCCAGCTTCTCCGGGACAGGTGGGCGAGCTCGAGGGACCAGATGTCTTTAAACGGGAGCCATTGATTCCGTTGAGGCTGAAATAGGCAGAATTTCAGAACTCACTCGAGCGGAATCACAACACGCCCTGTCACTAGCAAAGGTTACGTAGTTGGTGGCATAATACTGAAAAATAACACCGCACAAACACGATGTCTCATTATCAAAGGCACATTTTAAAGGATACAATAAGAAAACGTATTATATAATAACATGACGAAAATCTTCACTAATTGCCAACATTCAGATACTCGTACATCAATATAGGTAACATAACAAGCCGCTTGTTAGTTGCAGACGTGGCAACGTAACGCTCGAGGACTCGCAAAAAAAATGTGAAAAATGAACGTAAATTATAATTTAACGTTAACGTAGCGATGTGCCGAGCGCCCGTTACATCCAGACAAGATACATACCGTTTGACATTAAGACGAATTGGAAGTTATTATGTTTACGGTTAGACATCGTTGGGTGATCGCTATTCGCCATAGAGATTGCAAGTCATTTACGTATTTCCTGTAGTCCTCTACTGTTCTCGAATTTTTATCTACATAAATTGTTTATTCAATAAACAACAAACGAGAAAAAAAGTCAAAATTCCTATTAAAAAAACCATGAACAGTCAAAATTTGTTGAATTTTGTTTCATACTAAATCTTAGATTTGATTAATAATTTTTTTTTGTAATACTTATTTTTTTTATTTATGCTTATTGTACACAAAAAGAAAATACAATAAAAACAGATTTAAATAATGTCTAAATACTATGTACAAAGGCGAGCTTAACTCATTCATGAGTTTTCTTCCAGCAAACCATTAGCAGAAAGTAATACGATGTATAAGAGGGGAAAAGTGCACAATATAAAAGGTATTACAGCATTACAATTATTTAGTATATGGTAGTGGCAAGCTAAAGGGGGAAGAGGTCGACCCAAGAAGACATGGATGGAGTGTGTGAATGATGATATGAGAGAGAGAGGAGTGAGTGTTGAGATGACGGCTGATAGAAGAGAATGTAATAATAAAAATTCGCTGTGTCGACTCCACCTAGTGGGATAAGGTGGAGACGAAGAAATAAGTAGATGTAGTATACAGTAGCTTATCTTCGTAGGCTAAATTGAAACGGAAGCCCAGAGGTAGAAGATCAATATGAGGAATTAGTCAAATCGGCAGCGCACTACAGTCGTTGTACGTACGTATGTCCTTCTATTTCGCTTTTATGACAAAGTTTTCGTTACAATATTCAATTCCCTTGAAAAATTGATTGTGGCGGGCAAGGTAGAAGGGAAAAAACCCGCCGGCCGGCCACCAAACCGTTGGTCGGATCAGATAACTGCGGTCACTGTTACGAACGCCCTGAGAGAAGCCGAAAACCGAAGCAAATGGAAGCTGAGAGTACAAAGGGCCACAAAGGGCTTTCAAGGACACGACGACAGCAATGATGTATTCGACTAAGAAGAAGAAGAAGATTCAATTCCCAATCAAACCTTGATCATACTAAACACCAATACCAAACGTGAAATCGAATAAAACGAAGGCCCCTTAGTATTAAAATTAAACAATTACCCATCTCTATTAAGCCGATACCCCTTATCACTCGGCTACGATACGTAATAAAAGCCTAAAGTATCGTGTTTTTGCGTAACAAGCAAGACTAAATTACGACAATTATTCAATGTTGCCGTGTTATCGGCAGTTATAAAATCGGGAGACGGCGAGGGACCTCATTAAGGTGAAACAGGGACGTCGGGGGGATGTTTGAAGGCTTGATGATATCGTCACGAAAAAAATGAGCAAAATAATGTCATTCAGGTTTCAACGACGAATTGTCTTGTCGGCTGATAAAGGTGTATTTTTCGGTATTTTAGGAGACTGTCAATCAGTGACCGTAGCATGTACATTCCAGTTTTCAGAGAGACAATAATAGACGAAGTTACGACCTGCTGCAGCCTATAAACATCATCTATCTTGGAATTTAGGTACTAGGTAAACAACTTCTTTCCACTTCCACATGCCCTTAAGATATTTTATAACGTTCATAGAAACAATAGATTAATAACAGCTATCAAACTTCAGGCAGAAATCTATATCTATACTAATATTATAAAGAGGAAAGATTTGTTTGTTTGTTTGTTTCGAATAGGCTCCGAAACTACTGGACCGATTTGAAAAATTCTTTTTCCATTAGAAGCCGACGTTGTCCCTGATGAACATAGGCTACTTTTTTTATTTTTATTTTTTGGTTTCATGCGTTTTTTAATGTTTCCGAAGCGAAGCGAGGGCGGGTCGCTAGTCTATAATAAATTCACAGTTAAAAAAAGTAGAATTAATTAATTCACCTCCACAATCCTATATTTTTTTTGAATACCAGTTTGAATAGTCGTTAATACAAAATAATAGAGAGTTTGATCTCAAATCTACAGTGAGAAAGAACGAAGGATTAATTGACGCCAGTACATTGTCCTCTGGTCACGCATACCTCGCTAATAAAAAATAGGACCGTTCGAGTTAAATCTCTCAAAATAAATAGCTCAAAGCCATTGGCAATTGAATCATGCTTACTACGAGCCCTTTGTGATCAACTTTCATCTGGACCGAGTATCAGACATCAGACGGCACCACTAATAGGCTTTATGATAATCTTTTGAATATCCAACAAATTAATTGGAGCGTGCATTACACGCGACCTAGTGATCGGCTGCCAACGACAGCTCGGCAGACCCGCCTCTCAACTATCCGAAGATCAAAGGCCGAATAGCGTTGCTTCAGCGTCAATGCACTGCGAGGTCAATGAGTCGATGTCTGACTTCACCTGCTTCTCAAAAGGATTCCTTTAATGTTATCATTAGTGATAAGTTTGTGTGGCAAAACGGTAAAAGTATATAGTTGATAGTTAAATCAATTAAACCTTACAAATGTCGTTCCAGTTCCGATGGATAAGTTTACAGTGAACTTGATGCTACGTCCATTGGCACTGCTATGTGCTGTGCTAATCTGGAGACGTAACTCTGAAGTCTCAATTGAAATTCCGCTTTTTTTTTCTCTCGAACTGGCACACATAAATGTAAACGCTAAAAATAAAGAAGATAGGATCTGCCTATGCTCAAATACCCCCTAACTACCGGTTTTCTTTTTATTGTGTAATTGGTTTTTCCTGTGAATGTTATTCTGAAGAAATGCTAGATACTGATTTAGTTAGGTGATGCTTGCCATCAGATATGAACCGTGGCTTAGAGGCATCACTGAAGACACATTGGACATCTTACCCATTCAATCGATACAGCATTTTACCAATGGCTTTAACTCATTAGACTGGTCTGTTTTCGGTCTGATTCTTAAGGCTCAATTGACGAGGATCTTCTGATATAATTCAATAGCTAGTATAATTCAATATATAGTTAAATACTATAATTTTTCTACCTGTTTTCCCCCTGAGCCTCGCGGGCTTAATAAGGCGTTGGACGTTTGACGCGGGTTTTTATACTTGATGTTCTCATTCTGGATCTTTCGATATTTCTTTCTGATCGATTTTTAGACATTTCAATAAACAAAACGGCATCATTTTTTTTTATTGCTTAGATGAGTGGAAGAGCTCACAGCCCACCTGGTGTTAAGTGGTTAGTGGAGCCCATAGACATCTACAACGTAAATGCGCCACCCACCTTGAGATATAAGTTCTAAGGTCTCAGTATAGTTACAACGGCTGCCCTACCCATCAAACCGAAACGCATTACTGCTTCACGGCAGAAATAGACGGGGTGGTGGTACCTACCCGTGCAGACTCACAAGAGGTCCTACCACCAGTTGAATGAAACTGTACATATAGTTTTTGTTTGTTTATAATTTTAAGAAGCTTACAAGTGAATAAGATATTCTTCATTATGTCTAAATATTAGAATGTTAGGGAAACGTTTTCAAAAATCTAAATGGTAAAAAATCGCTTATGTCAAAATGAATAGAAAGCAATACACAATATTAATTTACAATTATTTATCTAAGCAACAAAATAAATCCAATATAATAACCGCGTAAATTTTTGCTTTAAATTATAATGGTCACACGACACATCTCACACAAACCATAGGGTATAATTTATACGATTTATAACGTTTAGAAATAATTTATAAAATTAATAAAATCATATAAAGCGAAGTTCGTAAAATAAAAGAGGTTACAATTAGTACGAATGCTACCATAGTTGTATCTCTCATGAAGTTTGTTTTTCATTTAAGTTTTATATTTAAAAAGTTAAAAACCTTTGTGGCTATTGCGACACAACCGGCTTCTAATAAATTCAACTAAACGATCCATTGAAATGTTGCTGGCATTAAAATTCAATTCTAAGGAAGCACGAACTCAATATCCGACACGAGAATAAAACCCCAGAGTTCTTAAAGCCGGAAACTCACCCCCACCTTTTATGGTTTTCATTAATGAAGATAGCTACGGGGCTGATCGTTCGACTCCCCGTAAGTTCTGATCATGGGGTGATTTTTAATGGCTATTTTTTTTTAGATTGCAAATTCGCCTCTTACATATCACCGTAAGGTAAAATGGGGCTCGTAGCGCTAGATTACAAAATATTACTTTGGCAAAGAATCTATGTATTGTTTTATTGCCGCTGCACTTAGACGACCATACGTCTGACGTGATGGTGATAGATGACTGCCGCTTATGGACGTCAGTTTTATTCCTCTACCTATTCGCTGGTAAAGGAACAGATAAGGGAAAAAAAAAATCTATATCTCTATATATAAAAATGAATTGCTGTTCGCTGCTAGTCTCGCTAAAACTCGAGAACGGCTCGACCGATTTGCCTAATTTTGGTCTTGAATTATTTGTGGAAGTCCAGAGAAGGTTTAAAAGGTAGATAAATGTGAAAATGCTCTGAATTAAATAAACAAATAAATTTTTGTTTTTCCTTTGATATGGCCCCGTCGGACGGATTCCTTTTGTTTGTTTGAAGTTTATTTTATACAAAAGTTTAGGTCTTTTGTTTATCGATTGAGGCACTACGAAGTCTGCCGGCTCAGCTAGTAAATAAATAAATAAACGACCTTCAGTAATGAAGAGTCCGACTCAGAAGAAGAATTCGCTGGTAGACTCAGGGGCCAGCTACGCCCTTTATACTACCCGTCCGGTGGGTGAGCTCACAGGCTCAACCTCAGAGCATTTGCTAACACTAGCCCTAGCAAGAACTCTACTTCGCGAATCTACCACCGGGTCGGAATCGCGACTCACTGCGAAGATTTGGCGAAAAACTCAGCAAGAACGTCACTAATACCAGAAATATGACCAAACAACGGCATACCATTTAATACTCTTCTTACTTGGCTACAATTGAAAATAAACTTTTTTGTAACATTACTGTGTAATTTAAGTACCGCTATGTGCACCCTAACCTTGAACTATTTAATTATAAGCGGTTACTATAGGTACACCAAATTCAGAAACCTACTGCTTTCGACTCTTTCGAAATTCGTTTGAAAAACCTATACTTTAGTATAAGCATTCAGGAAGAATCTTCTTCTTTTTCTCCACCTTATCCCACTAGGTGGAGTCGGCACAGCTAAATTTTCTGATTCTCTTCTATTAGCCGTCACCTCAACACTCCTCTCTATCTTATATCATCATTGACACACCATCCATGTGTCTTCTTCGGTCGACCTTTTCCCCCTCAACCTTTTACTACCATTTCCATACATCTCCTAGTCACATGCATCTTCTCTCTACGCATCACATGTCCATACCACACTAACCGTTCGCTTAAGTAGGAAAAAAAACAACATTCGGACTGTCGGTCTGCCGAACAATTTTACTTGCACGATGTAAGCATTACCCTCTATCGTTACCTTCCCAAATTTCGGTATAGAAAGCGCTATGTCAAATAATCGAGCGCCTAACGTATTTCAAAATAATCTCTCTACCATAAAATTATCCATAAACTAAATTTGTCAAGTACGATAGCAACTCCGCATTATCATTAGCATTGAACGATTGAGCAGAAAATGAACCGTTTCAATTACCGAATCACGTTTCTAGAATGTTCCTCGTCGCTCTATATCCCTCGGATTTTTATTCAAATCGGTTCGGAACGCCATTTTCCCTCCACTCTGTCCTTCGCATCAAGAATCGGTGGATGTTCTTTTTAAGAGATTCAAAAGGAATTAATTCGAGTGCTGAATTTTTGAATGTATAAAGAGTATTTAATTTATTTTTGATCTTTGATAGTTGGTCGTTCGGCTCAATATTACTAAAGCCATTAGTAGTGAAAATGTATTTTTAACAGGCCATCTGCAACTGTGAGCAATCTTCAAAACACTTTTCATCCTTTGCTACTCTTAAAAGTAGTATTGTCATTGCCTTCGAAGGCACAGGATCCACTTGATGGTGAGTCGTCATCGTCGCTCATACATCAGGAATGCCAGAAGCGCAACCAAGTTGTTTCTTCAGGAAATACCGCTACATCTGTAACTATACTAAGATCTTAGGTTGGTGGCGCATTTACGTTGTAAATGTCTATGGGCTCCAGTAGCCACTTAACACCAGGTGGGCTCTGAGCTCGTCCACCCATCTAAGCAATAAATAAAAAAAAACATCTTTCTAAGCCACGAACTGTAATGCGTCTGGAATTAATTCCCTTCCACGGTGCTTCCCGAGCGCTATAACATGTTCTTCAAACAAGGTTTGCGGATAGTTCGTAACGGTAGGTTGGAAATGCCCTTGGTATTGCTGTCCTCTATAAACGACGGTGACCATATGTCGTATGCTCGTCCGTCTACAACGGCCATAAAAAGGCATTCTACAATTACTAGTCGTAATATAGACATCCTAAATCCAATTATCAATTTATCTGAATGTTTTTTACAGCCACTGTCATTTTTAAATAAAAAAAATAGAACACTGTCATTTGGACATCTCTAAAACATAACACCTCGGATGATGGATGTAATATTGTTATTTCCTTTGAACTTGATTAATTAGTGATCGCAAACGGAATACGATATTAAGGCGATTATCAGACACGATCGGCGACGAGTAATTACCTGTCTAAGTTGCGGTGACGTTACGTTTGTACATTTTAATTAATGTTTAGTTCTTTTTTATTTATCTGCTGCTCCTAGATAAAATCGATTCGAATGTTTGGCAGCGGAAAAAAATTTGGACCTATACCAAGCAGATGCTTACTGTTGCTAATGATCAACACCGTGTCAATTAGAGTGAATAGGTCATTTCAGTTTATTTACTTAAACTAACACGTAGACTGTCATGTAGGTCACCGGTGCCCTCCGCGGCGCACTGAAATAATTATGTCGATTTCTCTCTTAAATTTTCTTACTAAGGAACATTCATTGAAACCAAAGAAGGTAAAGTTAGGCTATCCAGACGCTTAGTAATAGAAATCGACATAATTACTTCAGTGCGCCGCGTAAGGCACAGGTGACCTATACGGCAGTCAAAGGCTTCATAATACGATATTAGATTTAAAATTACGATGTTCTCTCATATGGCAGACAGCTAATCTAAAGTCATTTAAAGTCCTTTACACCACTTATTGCTTGCACTAAGATTATTAATAGGGTATGGCATGCTGTTATACCGATATAAATATTTCATGAACATTACACAAATTATAACATAGATTTACAAATTGGAGAATAATTTTAGTCAGGCCCGACCTAAGAATACGG
The DNA here is from genome assembly GCF_030267445.1 of Bombyx mandarina. Lineage (NCBI taxonomy): Eukaryota > Metazoa > Arthropoda > Insecta > Lepidoptera > Bombycidae > Bombyx > Bombyx mandarina. Next base: position 12,972,904 of record NC_143222.1, on the reverse strand, counting down.
TTACAATCTATTTAGTCTTTCGCCTAAATATTGTGATGTGCAAATTCATCTGCAATCATGATACCTAATTGTTGGATATTAAAACAATCGATTTAAAACTCCCGTAACAGCGATTATCGCCCGAGGACCTCAAGGCGTCCGCCGGGAGAGAAGTGTGGGCGAAGATGGAAACCGGTTTTTTTTTTCAGCCGTCAGATAGATTGGATGACACTCGATCTCCCCAAGAGGGCGAAATTAAAACGGCGGCGATGAGCCTAGCCAAATGGCCGGGGAATTATTTTCCGTTGAGTGATTCTGGTCCATAAAATTTCTGATTGATCAATTCATTCCGGTGTTTCCATTTCTCCTTAATGAAGAGCACGTTGCTTGTGGACAGTTTTTTTTTTTGTCATCCTCGTTTCGCCCCCCTCCTCGCTATTTTTCCGCCTGTTTTCGCTTTAGTGGGTGTTTTATTAATTTCCCGAACGTGTTTTTTTTTCCCTCGGAGTCGGTCGTTTTTCGGCCGATTTGCATTCGACGTGCGAACGTCGTCGACAGATTTGTGGCCCGCGAATTATGACCAACGTTTGTTGTTGTTGCTGTAATGTTGAATAGGAATGTAATTCTTTCGATTTTTCCACGCCTTCCGATTTATGAACGAAATCTTGCAATAGCAGCAGCAATGGCAATTGAATAACACGGGTCAACACCAAATGTGACTTTGTTTGCAAAGCATAAAATTTCGATATTTTAGATCGATCGAATACATGGCATGAAACAGTTTGCTTTTGAACTTTAATAAATTGACCACATATGAAACAAAATGCATCAGCATCGTATTTACACTTTCGTGACATTTTAAGTTTTTCTGGGCTCGTACAAACACCTGGTCGCTGATTATGACTCGAGTGCCATCTAGTGGCACTGTGTAAACGTAAACACCCCACTCCCAAATTGAAAAATGGGTATTATTACTATAACTATCACAAAAGCAAACTTTATACCAAAAAAGGTATTTTATTTTCGTTTTTGTGAATAATTAACCGGAAAAACCTAATATAAACGTTAGGATAAAGAACGATTTTTTTTTGTAGTTTTGTAATGTTTTTTATTTTTTTTATTTTTTATTGCTTAGATGGGTGGACGAGCTCACAGCCCACCTGGTGTTAAGTGGTTACTGGAGCCCATAGACATCCACAACGTAAATACGCCACCCACCTAGAGATATAAGTTCTTAGGTCTCAAGTAAGTTACAACGGCTGCCCCACCCTTCTAACCGAAACGCATTACTGCTTCACGGCAGAAATAGGCGGGGCGGTGGTGCCTACCCGTGCGGACTCACAAGAGGTCCTACCACCGGTAAAAACCAGTAATTGACGTGTTTATGGTACAGTTTTATTTTATTAAAACAAATTTTAATAGAAAACTTTAATCAAACCCCCCTAAGTTATTGTAAGGCTTAATACGTGCAATACCGTAATCGTAAAACTTGCGGTCGTTACGCGTTGAACTTGTCACCCGATCAACGGGCCGGGGGTGGTCCGAAACAACGCATAGCAAATTTTATTGCGGGTCCTTCAGGATATTAAGAGGGAAAACGGGGATAATGGATCCCGATCCGTCGGACAATGCTTCGGCTGCCATCATTTCGGTCACATTTCATTAAAAACAACAATAAGCACGATAACGACAGTTGTTCGGGCTGTGGACGCGGCCGGCTACGATTTGATCGCGTTTCTTGGTTTGTTTTGTTTGTAAACACCGCCGGTATGTAGTGAGGGGGTTAAACGCTGGACTTTATGAGAGCAACGGTTAATGACCCGTTGAATCATCGATGCGCATGTACGACATTACCTTCTTTAATGGACTGAGTGTTCAGTTGTGTTGTAATTATTATTTTGTATTCGTAAAAGTGAACGTTCGTTTATTACTGGTGCTAGGACCTCTTGTGAGTCCGTGCGGGTAGGTACCACCACCCTGCCTATTTCTGCCGTGAAGCAGTAATGCGTTTCGGTTTGAAAGGCGGGACAGCCGTTCTAACTATACTTGAGACCTTAGAACTAATATCTCATGGTGGGTGACGCATTTACATCGTAGATGTCTATGGGCTCCAGTAACCACTTAACACCAGGTGGGCTGTGAGCTCGTCCACCCAGCTAAGCAAAAAAATAATTATAGAAATGAAGTCCAAGACAGTCTATGTTTGACTCAAAACTATTGTATATTTTCGTCATCCTTCAAATCCGAAAAGCGTTCATGACCACGGAAGTTTCTTTTAGCAAAATATATTTTAAGTCTTAAGCAGCCATTCAATCGTATAGACTTTTTTTTATGAAAAGTAATTCCAACGGATAGCTTATTTAGAAATGAAACTTCAAATATGTATAAAAAAACACACGAAATATTTTTTAGAGAAAAAAAAAATTACCGATAAATATAAGAGCAAATTCCCTCTCATTATATCGTCGTCCCATTCAATTTTAAACGACGTCGTATACGCAGTAAAGGCCTTTGATGTTAATCTATAACGCAAGATCCCCGATCTACCGATAAATAACGTATAAACAAACAAAAGAAGGAAAAAGGAAGACGGGTCGCTCTCTCCGCCCCACCCCCACTCCCTCCCGCGCTCGGCATAATTTCATTATTTGCAGCGAGCACATCACTTTAAAATATTCTCAATCTATAGCAATGGCGGATACCGGTGTTCCTGATTACATTTGACGGTGTGACTTCGCTTGTTTAATTAAGTTTTTTTTTGTTTGCAAATGCGATCGAATATAAAATGTTAGAGTACTTGATAATTCTGCCAATTCACGCTCTATTACGAATTGACATTAGATCTTTAGGTATTTCTCACATATAATCCTCGGTCGTGTTCCACTTCCGCTATGGTACTAATTAATATTTAATTATTAAATGGAATTAATTAATTGTTGCATTACCATCATTTAAATAAATGACTGTTAGGAGAATTGTCACAACAAACACCATACGTTTGCTAGGGTGTACTAAAGTCTCTTAACGAAGTCGTCGTGGTCCAAAGAATAAGGACGCCCGGTGCATTCGTATCTTGGGATGCATCGGCGTTGGAATCCCGCAGACAAGTACCAATTTTTCTAATAAAATACGTACTTGACAAGCGTTCGCGATTGACTTCCACGTTAAAGGAATAACGTCGTGTAATAAAAATCAAACCCTCAAAATTATAATTTGCGTAAATACTGGTGGTAAGACCTCTTGTGAGTCCACACGGGTAGTTGGGGGCTCAGGTGGGCCAAGAGCTCGTCCACCCACCTAAGCAATAAAAAAACCAAACATTTATCATTACGAGTAAGTTATAATATTTCGTGATGAATGCAAAAATTACAATCGCGATTCTTGTCGGTACATCACCAGCAGTACCACGTGTCTTCTGTCAAGTACCACATGTCTTCTATTATAAAAACGTCTGGAAGCTACAAAATCAATCGTTCCATAAAAAAAGGTAATTGTTATATTTTCGCAGCAAATTGAAAGCTATTGAAATTTTATAGGCTTACTAGCTAACCCGGCAGACTTCGTAGTGCCTCAATCGGTACATAAAAGACCAAAACTTTTGTATGAAATAAACTTAAAACAAACAAAAATAATCCGTCCGACGGGGGACACATCAAAGGGAAAACAAAATTGTTATTTTTATTTAATTCCGAGCATTTTATATTTATGTACCTTTTAAACCTTCTCTGGACTTCCACAGATAATTCAAGACCAAAATTAGCCAAATCGGCCGTCCATCCGTTCTCGAGTTTTAGCGAGACTAACGAACAGCAATTCTTTTTTATATATTTGAATATGATTACTAATAAACTATTTCCTAATACAAAGTAATGCAGTCCCAATTGAAAACCATGACAAACAAACTCCTTGCACGTTCTAATCCATTCAGATTACGTTCGCACCCCCTCAAAGCTTCGGAACAGGGGGATGTGGAGGTCGAAGGAAAGATGTGTTTTTGTCGTGTTTTTATTAGTGAAAAAAAAAACAATGATGAATTAGCGTACGTCCCGTTTATAAGTGTTGATTTTAATTCCTTTCACAGTCTTGGGGGTACAAGTCAGGATGTCCAATTAGACGGTCGATTTTGCTGATGGGCTGACAAAGACGTTTTTGTGTTGTGCCTTATGGACTCTTGGCAATGTGGTCTTCTGTTGGGATCGTATGCTTTTGTTTAACTTTGGGTTTGTTAAGTTTCAGTTAAGTTAGTGATTTATTTTACTCACTGCTAAAACTGGATCTGAAATCAGCGGTAATGTTGATAAATGTGGGGTTTCTTTACCAACTAATTATAATAAGTAATATAATAATTAATAGCATTCAATTAAACTATAATGCCATGTAATGTGCTATTTTATGTAAACGCTACATACAAGCTTTAACTCTGTCATATCAAAGTAACTAACTGCGATCGAAATATCTATGTTGGAGATGGATCTTTTTTGCCACGTACCATCCGGCTTTGGAATGAGCTCTCCTCCACGGCGTTTCCCAAGCACTATGACATGTCCTTCTTCAAACGAGATTTGTGAAGAGTACTTAACGGTAGGCACCGGCTTGGCTCTGCCCCTGGCATTGCTGAAGTCCATGAGCGACGGTAACCACTCACCATCAGATAGGCCGTATGCTCGTCTGCCTACAAGAGCAATAAAACAAGAAAGAGTATCCGATACAAGACAGAATCAATAGAAAATCACACGTTAGTGTTTTCATCTAACCAAATTCATTATATAAATTAATTGTTGTAATCTATGGTAATTTTATAATCTTGATTTATATTAATCTGTCAATTCATATAAAATGTCTGTCATGGTTCCTTTTTCTTTTTCTGTTAATTTAATTCTCTAATATTCTAATATTACCATTTGTCTTCTTTTATTGAAATCTCACCACGTCAACAATAATAATAAAAAAAAACTAAAAAGAAATAAACTAAGGAAGAAATGTCAGTAGGTAAGACCTTATTATTATTTTCAATCTCGTACACACCTATTGAATGGTATAACTAGACGAGGTACATTATCGACGCTCACTTTTCTCGATTTTCGTTGCAAATTAAATTGTTTTCTTTCCTGTCCGACTCCCTGCCACCCTCAGGTGTCTTATAAACACGTCTTGCATCGAGATTTTCTTCTTTTTTTTTTAAATCTTTAAATTCCTCGCATTCGTTAGTGAGCTCGGAATAATGAAGTTTCCCAGGATTTGCTTTTCAATCTTATTAAGCTACATTAGGTGACAAGCTGGCGGATGAATTGCAACAATTCAGTATTTTTTGTATTGTTGATATTGACACACTGTTAATGAAACACGTAACTGGTTACAGACCAAAATAGATAACGAAATCCCTAGATATCAAAATCTATATCTATATCTATACTAATATTATAAAGAGGAAAGATTTGTTTATTTGTTTGTTTCGAATAGGCTCCAAAACTACTGGACCGATTTGAAAAATTATTTTTCCATTAGAAGCCGACATTGTCCCTGATGAACATAGGCTACTTTTTTTAATTTTTTTTTAATTTTTTTTTTTGTTTCATGTGTGTTCATGTTTCCGAAGCGAAGCGAGAGCGGGTCGCTAGTTGAAGATAAAATCGGATAATATAATATTATTGCTAGACCAACCGCTAAGAAAAACGCATGTCGTTTGAAGAATACGACTATCTACTCTGCAGTTTTTGTGATCTGCATAAGACCACGATAAAATCTAGATCAGATAGCTTGATACTTTCTTCAGCTACGCAATCAATCTGAATACATTTCTCGAAATAAATCAGCATATCCCAAAACGGTTAACAAACTTTTTACCACCACCCATAAAGTCAACGCCATAAACTGTTTCGTAAACATGACATGGCATTATAACAATGCCCGCATTATCAAGTCATATCGGGTTCGCGGGTACAAAGCTAAGGCGCCTTCGTTAATATGAAAATTAGCCTCAATGAGGTACGTACAGGAAATTGGCTGCACCTTTCTGTGCAGAATTCACTCGAGCCCGTAAGTTATGTATGTAGACTATGCAGTTTGGAAGACGAAAATTTAACGTGCCGGCTTTTGAGATAATGATTAGGGGAATAGCGATTACAATCAGAATTTCTAGAATAATTCCATACAGAAATGTTTTACGTGTTAATTGTGTTGTTTAGAAGTGGATACTCACAGATTTCCAATGGTAAATACCGATTGGTCTATAAGTCAATCCAAATTAATCCAATCCAGATGTTTTTAAGGCTCTCGGAAATTGTAGGATTACTTAGAATGTACTTACGCTACAGTCTCGGGTTTACTATACCCATTTCGTGTCTTTTGTTATTTTCTTTTGCTTTTCTGGTTTTAGTAACAGCGGACCCTTGAAGCCTTCCTTGACTCATTTCTACGTTTAAAAAAAATTGAATCACTGATTTTGTGTGTAGAATTAGGTCTACGCTTGTACTATTTCCGTTTATATTTATATATTTAAAGTCGAGGGCAAAAGATCTCGCGAACGATCTCCAACACGATGGACCGACCTCATAAAATCTGTGACTCACTCCAACATAAACGATTGCTCTCATTCTGCGAATCATCGTGCCACATGGCGTCGCATCGCGAGAGCATCGGTATCGCAGGATCCGACTGATGCATGACCACGACCACTCTGTCAACAGTGAACGAATAGAAAGAAGAATTTCCGTCCACTGTAGCATTTAATTTGTCGATAGGTGTGGACTAAAATGAGACACTTAATTTAAGGCGATCTGGCTTGGCATCGGCTATTAACGATATCTATCAGCTTGATAACCACGTATGCCAACTGACTGATCATCGGCTTTCGACAGCCATTCTTCTTCTTCTTCTTCTTCATCGTTCCCTCACTGCTGAGGATCGCGACCACATTTGAGTTTCCTCCATAGTGTTCGACCATGGATGGCATGGCGTAGTTTAATAATAATATTAGTATAGTAAATACTGGTAAAAAAATAGTATCATATTTAGGAAATTCTAGAAAGATTTAACCTTTATATTATACTATTGATATGTAACGCAACGCAAAATACAGTATTATTGGCAATGCACTGTGATGTTCCTTTTACGTCCAAATTTATGTCGTTATAATAAGAATGTAAAAAAGGTTACTTTTTTTTCGAAATAAATCTACTTAAGTATGACTTTTAAAACTTTTCAAATTTTCTCTCAATATCTTTTCAAACTCCAATTTCCTTCTTGAAAATTAACAGCAGCCATTTCGCAAACACGAAACACCTAAAATATATCAAAAATACATCGTAGAGCGGAGATTCTGAAAGAAAAACGGTTTCCCATAACGTTTACCGAGAAAAATTACATGTCCGTTGCTAAAACGTCGCATTTCCAACTGTACTGGCTTGCGTTTAATGCCTTTTTCTTTTGGAGACCACTGCAGAGCGGCCATAATGGCTGGCTTTGACTTACTAGATGGAATTTTTAATGCAATAATTTCGATAATTTATCGCTAGATAACGCTCCTTTGTGTTGAACGCGGCCGGGGGATGGGGCAAATTGGTTTTCTTTTTATCAGTAAACATTAGAGTGGCCGAGTCGATTGACCCGCGGCTCTGTGTACACACAGCTCCCTGGGACGTTGAACTCCCTACGATTTACTCAAATCATTTAAATAATTTATTTGTATTGTGCTTTATTAAGTTTAACACATGTGTCTACTTTTACACGTTTAGTAGGGTGTAGATTTGCACTTTGATCTTCAAAGTAATAAGCGCTTGTATTTTGATGCTATTGTTTAAATTTATCAACGGTTCAAATAATGAAAATTATTACATTGTATAATGAACCCGTCTGTTCATCTAGCTTATGAAGTGAAAACGTGTTCCACAGAATCTTTAACGTAAAGTCATTTATAACCTAAAAAATGGGCTTCCAGTGTGACTGGTATGCCGATGCGACTGCTGGTGTTTCAAATTAGCAGATATCAATGTCCCTAATGAAACACGTAATTGTCGTAATGCGAATTTCTCTCGCGAAGCAGTCATGCTTTTCTTTTGGACAGTATTTATATTATCCAATTGAAATTTAGACCTCATGTTTCAAGGTAACTCCGATAACCATTCAACACTAGGAAAGTGAGCTGGTATACTCCCCTATAAAAAAGACAGTTTAGGCCTACACAAACGCTTTCTTTGCTCCTTTTTCATAACCTGGCTGACTATACTTTATGTCATTGTGTCAGTGAACATTAGCTTTCAATTCTAAAAAGACACTTTTGAGGCTCCGTGGGCGCAGTAATTAAATACGTGACGTCATTTAGCTATGGCCATTCGGATTGTAATTTGTGAAAATGGAAAAAAAGGCTGAAGACGAAATTTGGTTAAAAGTATTATGTTCACTGATTACTGTTACTAAAGATACTGAAAATACAGAAAGTAGTATGCTTCGTACTTTTGACTACGTAAAAAATGTGTCTGATAGTTTTACATATAGGTTTGGTTGGTCCGAAAATTAGTGATTAGTCCTATATCTCAGCGCATCTCAAGATATAATTTTAATAGAGACATTTTATCTCTAAGACAAATAATGTCTCAATTAAACAAGCAGGAACCTGGAATTATTTTATGACCCTAAATGTACTGTACATGATAAAGTTATTATAACAAAAACCTCGCAAATTTACCCAGGATTATGGACTAAAGGAACAGAACGATTTTTACTTTGAAAACTCCTCGGAACGAAACCAAACGCCAAACGTTCCATTAGCGACCAAGTTTCTCATCCACCTGTCCTCGGAACGACATCGAACCCGAATAGTTGCCCAAACTCTGAACATAAATCAAGCGACTCAGCCGCGATCCTCTCTCACGGAGCATTAACATTTTTTATGCACGAGTATCGATCCAAGAACCGTCTAATGCCTCCCGCGATACATTAATATCTTACTTTTTATGACTCTTCTGCAACAATACGTCTCCCGCTCACCTGCTTAAGTGCCAGTTCTTCGCCAAAGGATATTCCGTCTTAAAGCCTAAAGGTTAATGTTGTTTCCACTTTGAACTGAATTATCTAGATTCGGATAAGGCGGGTTTACGCTGTGGAACACAATTTGCAGCCAATGTCGTTAAATTGTATGAGAATCGGAGGTTTTATGGTTTTGTCTTGATTAGTGGTTTTCGTTTCATTGAAGCGTTGTCCACTGGGCATTCGCGAGATAATTTAGAAATCTAGGTCAAGAAAGGATCTGCTATGGCTATTAAAATTATACACTTCATGAATCCTGTTCAAAAGATCAGAAGTCGGTAGGTAGTTAGGTAGGTAACATCAAGGAGGTTGTTAATTCTTTTACAGTCCAGATTCAAATCGAGAATAAGAAACATTAATCCCTCTGTGGCCCACAGAACAAGATACAATGCGCTTGTTCGAGAAACACTCTTCTTGGACCTTAAATTCTGAAGGTAGATGCGCGTTTTTGTTCATGCTATAAAATGAAACCCGCAAATTTTATTGAAAGAATAGAGTAATTCTTGTTGGTAGGGAGCATGCTGTGAGAGCTCACCGCACCGGTGGTTAGCATCACTCTTTTTTGCGGAACAGTAGTCATCCGTCCTTCACTTCGTAGGGTGTCAGAGCCGCTTCCAATACAACTTGAACTTTACCCTCAAAATAGGTGATGCATTAACAATATGATGACAAATATAGGCCCCGGTGTCTACTTAAGACTTGCTCATCTCTAGCAATAAAAAATAGTCTGTCAAACAATAACATTTATGTACACTCGCCTTTCTCCAAATTCCGCTACCGGATAAAAGCTGCAGTGAGGATTTTCCTAACGCCTCCAATTTTTCATTCACGGCCACTTTGAGATTAAAAGTTCTCAGATGAAATGAAAAACTTGGTATTTTCGACTCTTGAATAAGAAGTTACTTCGTATCGGTTCTATTGGAAGTTTTCGAACTGCTAACGTGGTGTGCTCTGTGATTTATAAACGTCTGGGGAACTGTTTGGGTATTTCATAATTTTACCCTCGAAAAGATTTTTGATACGTTCGCTGTGATATCACCACGTTTTGAATAGAAAATGGCTTCAACTACAATTTGAAAATCCTTTCAAATTGAATACAAAATTACACGGCAAGTTGAATTTGAAATTTTTTAATTAATCTTTAATGTGCTCAAGGAAGAGTAGACGGTCAACACTCTCGCTGCCGATCACCCACAAAGTGGACAGACTTGATTAAGTCATCTACTAAGTGTTCTCTTACTGAATGTACACGTACCGTCACAAATAGGGAGAGAGATGGAGAAGTCTCTCAAAAACCGCAGAAGAAGAAGAAGAAGAAGAACTATTAAATAAATCGACTGACTATCCAACTAATTTAGTTAAGATCACTTTCTAGATCGCAAATCGTTAGGAGACTGCAATATTGAACAAATACATGAGTCGACTATTATCAAAGGCGGCAATCTGACTTTTGGACAATGATTGGTAAATCAGAAAAACGAATTATTGACTTTGTATTCCATTGGCAGTCACAAAACTCTTCGGAACGACATCTTAGATAAATAAGAGGTTAACTATTAACCTTTATTTAATGCAGGTTTTGAACCGTATTCTTTGAAGGAGACGATTATATTCAAATAAATCTGTATTGACATATCAATAAAAAATTTTCGTCCAAATGCACAGATTGCCACCTTTGATAATAGACGACTCACATCTAACAATAAGTAATAGTTTAAAAAAACATTAAACTGACACGCTTTTTTACAATAAAATAATTTTTCTTACATTATTTTTAATTCAAATTTATTAAAATTTATTTTCTATTTTTTAGTTGGATTTTCTATAAAAGTGTATTTTTTTAGTTTTTTTAAACTATTATTTATTTTTAATTTTTTAATTGAATTTCAATATTTCTAATTTTTTTTTAAATATCGAATTGTCATCGGTCCTTAATAAGTATGCCAAATGTCGAGTTAATCCGACGTTTTGGGGGGGTGGGGTCAAAATCATGTTCAAAGATTCCGTTACATACGTCTGAAGCTAATAAAAGCGTATTAAAAACGAAAGATACTCATCAATTATTTTGCATTTTGAGCAGAAAAAATAAAAACACTATCTGGCTACCGAATAGCGCATAATGAACGGTATTATGCAAATGTATAGTGAGAAAGGCTTTGTATATGATTGCTACAAATTGGAGAAAAGCCAAAATCCTTTATCGGCTAATGAGAGAAACCACGCAGTGTATACAGTATCAATGAATTTACTGCGATCATGATATTTAGTACTGTGAATTGTTCAGAAGTGCTCACGGTTGCCTGGTATACTAAAATTTTGTCATGCGAATTCGACAGGATTTCAATCCAGGGAGGGTTCATTTTTCTTAGTAAGCATCAGAATCTGTTGACGATGTGGACTTAACGACCGCGCTCGTTGTGGGTGGTATTTTAAGCGCTCATGGATAGATACCGCCACCTAGCCCATCCAGACTATAGCATCATACCGAACCATATCGACTGTGAAGTGACGGTGAACATTTTAGACGTAGCCTAGACACAAGATTTTTTTAATTTTTTTTTTTATATATAGTTTTTTTCATTTTATGATATAATCCCGTTAAGCATCGCTATTACATTAATTTACTAAAACACATTTCAGTACTTTATTTAAGTTTAAAAGTAATCCAAGAAAATAATGCAACTTGACAAGAATCGAGTCGTCTAGCGCCATCTAGTATTGAGTAGCGAAAGCACTGTTTCTTCAAAACTTAAAATGTAATGGAGATTTGTTTTATTACTAGTAACTACTTAAACAACATTTTTAAAAATTATAAAAACTTTTAAAATTTAAAAAGTTCTCTATTATCCCTCTTAGTAAAAAAATAGTTTGATCAGTAAAAGGGAATCGTATGATGCAAATATTTGAGGAACTTTAAAAAATTACTAAATGTATATCAATCACTGCTCTCTATAAAAATAAATATTCATCAAAATATTTTCCTCCTGGGGTCATTTATATACTGCTTTTCTATTGACTAGAATAACTCTAGGGTAATATCATCGGTTAGAGCTGAAGCAAAAAAGGAGAAGATCTAGGCTAAAGATATTCTTAAAAAGGCATATAGAAATATCGATGTAGTAAATCATAGTTTAAGATTTAAAAATAATATTTTTTTGTTTCCAAGTAAATCTATTTGAGCTTCTAAGATTTCCGGATGTATCTTTGTTACTACCACAATACACTTGTGGTGTGGACATTATATCTTCAAACTTAAATAGCCAACTGAATGGTAACTCCGATGGTTTTTTTTTTTTTCTATTTGTGGACGAGCTTACAGCCCACCTAGTGTTAAATGGTTACTGGAGCCCATAGACATCTACAACGTAAATACCGCCACCCACCTTGCGATATAAGTTCTAAGGTCTCAGTATAGTTACAACGGCTGCCCCACCCTTCAAACCGAAACGCATTACTGCTTCACGGCAGAAATAGGCGGGGTGCTGGTACCTACCCGCGCGGACTCACAAAAGATCCTACCACCAGTAAAATAATATCTACATTGAAGCAGTGTATAAACACACGCGTGCAGTTCGCATTTATTAAAGTGCTGCATCTCATTCTTCCACACGATAAGTCCTATAGACGTGTATGCTGTCTCATTATAGTGTCGCTATATCATTTCATAGATTTTCAAATCACAACAATGGTTATGAACTCTCATACTTCAAAATGAGACGTTTACAAAGTAAGTGGTAACTTTCACGTTGCCTTGTCTATGGATACAGATAACTTCATAAGCATAAGATGAACCATAAATGACAACAATATTTCGTCTTCTCGCATTCAAACTGTATAATTTCAAAACTTACTAATTTTACAGTCGAGTGTTTTAAAGGTTTAACATTTGGTATTTTTAATATTAATCACCTTTGCACCACTTTTTTTTACCAGTTACATTATCTGTCTTTTAAAGTAAGATAAAATTATGTATTAATTTTGTCAATTAATAGTCGTCAAAACATAGGTAAACTAAAAAAACTAAAAACTAAACTACGCTCTTTTGACAGTATTTATGAGAAAAATACTGGTGATATCAAATGATTCCGCATATTAACTCAATTTCGAATATTTTTGGAAATTGTGCACTTTTAATGCGAAAAGACGATTTGTGTTTTGTGAATTTACTACAAGCTTTACTACTTTACTGGTGGTAGGACCTCTTGTGAGTCCGTGCGGGTGGGTACCACCACCCTGCCTATTTCTGCCGTGAAGCAGTAATGCGTTTCGGTTTGAAGGGTGGGGCAGCCGTTGTAACTATATCTCAAGGTGGATGGCGCATTTACGTTGTGGATGTCTATGGGCTCCAGTAACCACTTAACACCAGGTGTTAACAACAATATAAAAAAAAAAACAAAAAAAACAAGCTTGGCTAAAACTTTTCTGAAACCATAACGCGGAGATAAGTTATTCAAAGTAAACTAAATCCTAATCTAATTACAAAAAAAACAGCATATCAAAAAACTCGCACCAACATCGTCCTAACCGATCCTTTATCCGATCCCCATTAATATTCAGCTCGGCTCTCGCGCGGTTTTATATCAAATAAAAAAAATAATTATAATACAAATAAATGCAACGGATTGTGGAATCTTCCGGAACGTCCGTCGGGTCACGTTTAGCAGAGCAACGTTTTAAAAATATATAATACAAGCTAACCTATCTGTCCCCGGCACCGATCGCGATACAAACCTACGTGAATGGAATAATTAAAAAAAAAATACGTTTTATTAATGTTTTTTCATATTAAAATGAAGAAAAACAACGCTTTTTACCGCGTTTCGTGAACTTTAATCCTTTAGGTTTTTTTTTTTTTTTTTTTCCTACCTATGCTGATAGCCTTGAGAGGCTATTTCAGCTTCACCCTAACGTGTGTAGGTGAGCTCACGGGGCTCAAACCGGAAATTTGTTTAGATGTTCTTCGAATGAATGCGATACTACTTTTGTTGATCTAAGATACGAAAATTAACTCACCGATGGTAGGACATCTTGTGAGTCCGCACGGGTTGGTACCACTACCCCGGCCATTTCTACCGTGAAGCAGTAATGCGTTTCGGTTTGAAGAGTAGGACAGCCGTCGTAACTATACTTGAGACCTTAGAACTTATTTCTCAAGGTGGGTGGCGCATTTACGTTGTAGATGTCTATGGGCTCCGGGTGACCATTTAACTAAGCAATAAAAAAATTTGTAAGTGACCAATACTAGTTGACATATATTTTATCTAAACCCAAAAAATATAAGCACCCTTTAAAAATGTGTACATTTTTATCTTACTCAAAATCCATTTCCAAATTGAAGCGTCAATTTGACTTTCTATTTTACTAAGAACTCATCTTAATTAGAAAATAGAGTGTACACGATATTACGGTTTTATCTATCACTACTCTTAGTTTCAAAGGTAAAAACGTCAGCAAAAATTCGGTCTCAGAACGTCAATTATAAAAAAGAAGATAATAAATATTTCATCTAACCTTATTTTGAATCATTAAACGCTATGTACAGCAAAGGCGAATCCAATGCCATTATCATCTCTCGTGGACTCCACAGTTCGGAAACGTCGGAGGTTCCAACCGAAGATTTATGCGGCCGCCTCTTTGACCGCTCTTGGACCTTCCATTGTTAGGGGGGACGAATGCACGAGAAAAATTTCCCGGTTTTTTATGAATCAGAGCGGTCGATGGTTATGATTGTGTGGGTATTTTATGTGAGGCCTTTGTAAACTGGGTTTTGATGATTGAAAATACTTTTTTTATCGGAAAAACTGTTGAGTGTACGTATGATCTCGATGTAAAACGAATAAGGTAATAATTAACCGTAAATATTGATAACTCGTGAGAATATGTGAAATTTCTTTGTAACTTTGTAAGTCAAATGAAACCACAAAGTGGATACATTTTTTTTTATTGCCCTTGTAGGCAGACGAGCATACGGCCTACCTGATGGTGAGTGGTTACCGTCGCCCATGGACTTCAGCAATGCCAGGGGCAGAGCCAAGCCGCTGCCTACCGCATACATATCGCGCTCATCCTATCAATTCACATAGAAAGATGATTTAAAATATTAGAATTCAGTCAGAGATCTTAATAATGTTCACAAATCATTATCTCATATTTCAAATGTAAATCGCGATCGTTCTTAGTTATGAGAATACAAAAAGATTTATTTACCATTGATAGATTGTTTTGGACATCCCAGCAGTCGACGTCGCTCAAAACACGTCATCTCGGATCCTCCCGATCCACTAACGGTGCTTCTAGGTACTTCAAGCACCGGTCACCGTTCTCATCGAACCCGTCGCTTGCGACGAAGGACGAAAAAACCAACAAAGACTAAAAACTACACTCGAATTTGCATAAAAGCCATGTAACTATACTTGAGACCTTAGAACTTATATCTCAAGGTGGGTGGCGCATTTACGTTGTGGATGTCTATGGGCTCCAGTAACCACTTAACACCAGGTGGGCTGTGAGCTCGTACACCCATAAAAGCAATAAAAAAAACCCAAAGAAACGAAGCCTAACTCTTTCGGGATTATTTATTAATTTTCGGCGCCATATAATTATAAATCTTTGCACGGGTCATCGCGATTTTCCATTCACGATCACGGCTATCTCTATCCTCGATCGAGGCAACTTTTTCAATTTCCGCGCGCAGAGGCCGTCAAACGGTAAATGATTATAAGTGTGACGTCAGAGGGAACGAGCCAAGGCGGCTTGCTGTAATGAGAAATAAGGCGAAAAAGTACCATCAAGAACGTACTGGAAAGTAAAAAGTCGATGTTCCGTAGCCACTTTAGTATAGGGTTTGTAAAAATTCCCTGGGGATACCAAAGCCTTTGGTTAGCATTAGTGGATCTAAGGTTCCCTAATCAGATCCCTGATGATGAACAGATGGACTATAGGCTGCTCAGCCCATAACCGTAGTAAATCAATAATTCTTCAATTGAGTCAGAATACCTTCAATTCACGTTCATTTGTTTGAATCCATTAAATTACTCTACATTGGTCGATCTAATTAACAGTGAATTGAGTTTAAAATGGGTTTTGTTTTAATATAAAGGTCATGACAAATAAATCATTTTATGAATAATTTTTTGTCGCTTAGATGGGTGGACGAGCTCAGAGCCCATCTGGTGTTAAGTGGTTACTGAAGCCCATAGACATCTACAACGTAAATGCGCCACCTACCTTGAGATATAAGTTCTAAGGTCTCAAGTATATTTACAACGGCTGCCCCACCCTTCAAACCGAAACGCATTACTGTTTCACGGCAGAAATAGGCAGGGTGGTACCTACCCGCGCGGACTCACAAGAGGTCCTACCACCAGTAATTACGCAAATTATAATTTTGCTGGTTTGATTTTTATTACACGATGTTATTCCTTCGCCGTGGAAGTCAATCGTGAACATTTGTTGAGTACGTATTTCATTAGAAAAATTGGTACCCGCCTGAGATTCGAACACCGGTGCATCGCTCAACATGAATGCACCGGACGTCTTATCCTCTACACCACGACGACTAAGATTAATAAAATAATTTTATTTCTGTATCTTTGTATGTATTTATTCGCCTACAAGATCTCCGGGCTCAGGTGTAGGGGTTACAAAAGGTGATGGTGATTTCAATGACAAACTCTTCACAATTTCTTCTTTAAAATTATATTTTGTTAAAGCATCTTGAATATAAATACGAGCCCCTAAGAGACGAAAGCCAAGAGAAGCCTCCATCGTTGCCTTTTTCATCTTTTTATTGATTAAAAAAGTTTCCTAATCTAATATTTCCTGGACGTCGACTCGTCTCAGGATAGTTCGTATTGGTGTTCTGGCTGATATCTTTGAGGTTTTTTATTTATTTTGAATATTCATATAGAGACGTGCGATAAACTAGCAAGTCTGTTTGTTACCATTCTGTGCAGTGAAAGAAAAATACGTCCTGGTTCAATAAATGATTTATTATTTAATTTTTTATTATTTAGATGGTTCGACGAGCTCACAGCCCACCTGGTGTTAAGTGGTTACTGGAGCCCATAGACATCTATAACGTAAATGCGCCACCCACCTTGAGATAAGTTCTAAGGTCTCAGCATAGTTACAACGGCTGCCCCACCCTTCAAATCGAAACACATTACTGCTTCACGGCAGAAATAGGTGGGGTGGTGGTACCTACCCGCGCGGACTCACAAGGGGTCCTACCACCAGTAAAAAAAGCATTTTCATTTAAAAGCATTTTGAAATATAATACTTTTTATGCATCAACCCCGTAGATGCAATCCGCCCTTTGCCTTTACTGGAAAATGCGCATTCAATTAATATGACTTCATCACACCATTTAAATGGGTCATATAAAATATTTTATATCACTAAGCAGACACTAATGGAGAAGGAGATCCTTACGCGGAAGTGGCATTGGATTGGTCACAAAGCCCGATACACACCTATCAAAGAGAGCACTGACCTGGAAAGTGTCTGGTAAAAGGAAGAGAGGCTGCCCCAGAACAACTTGGCGTCGCTCGGTGGAGCAGGAGCTAGGGGTCTTGGGCATGACGTGGGAGGAGCTAGAACAGACTGCCCAAGACCGATACAAATGGAAAAATTTGATTCGAGCCCTACACCCCAGCAGAGGGTAATAAGAAAGCATGATGATGAAAATATTTTCTGGTTTAAACCTGAGCTTGTACTTTATCTTTATTACGATGCAAGTGGCGTGCCTTCTTGGAAAGTCATCATTACTTATGGATACTTAGATTAGTCCTTTTTTTGGAATAGAGAGATCGCTAGTGGTCCACAGGCATTTCCACTTTCACCAGGACGGATAATCACGGACAAGCTCGGCCACAAGTTAATTCGGTCATTGGGATAATAAAAAGCTTTCGAGATTTTTTAAATATTCACGGTGATAAAAGCGATTAAAACAATTATTATGTTACGAACTCAAGAAAATAGATCAGTTACAGTCATATCTAAAAAAATACTTATTCAATACTTATTCATTGCTCGAATTAAGTAAATAATGAAGGATTTTCTTTCAGCAACTACACTTCCTGACTCCCCCTTCATTCGAGGTGGAACGGGTGATGATGAGCAGCTGTGGTAGCAGAATCTGCGTCTGGGGTACTCAAGGTGTCACTATAGCTGAACTACCTTCGAGATGGGGTCGCGGTGGTCTCTTCGATTCTGGCAGTCAAACCGTGCTTTGCAAGTAAGTCTTGGAATAGTTTGACGGATTCGTTAAAAAAACTGTTGATTCATGATGTGATGAGATTTACGTTAAATGGACCACAAGTTTTTTTTTTTTTTTCGGGTAGAGGGCCGAACCTCCTACGAGGTCCCCGCGCAAAAGGGGCGCGCCGGGTATGTGAGACTCAACGATCTGCATGGAAATGGACCACAACTGCGTTTAATCGGTTTTTTTTCCTACCTACGCTGATAGCCTTGAGAGGCTATTTCAGCTTCACCCTAACGTGTAGGTAAGCTCACGGGGCTCAAACCGGAAGTGTTGCTGACACTGGCCCTAGCAAAAGCAGTACTTCGCAGAATCTACCACCGGATCGGAAACGCGATCCGCTGAGAAGATCCGGCGAGAAGCTCAGTGGGCTGTGTCTATGGGTTAATTCACTAATCGAACCCTTCGTCGCAAGCGACGGGTTCGGCGTGGACGGCGACCGATGCTTGAGGTACCTAAAAGCACCGTTATTGGATCGGGAGGATCCGTAATGACGTGCTTAGGGCAACATCGACTGTTTACCATTCGGTCCTCAGGATCGGGTGCTATTCCAACGTAAGCAAAAAAGTGAGAGTAGAAATAAATTGGCAAAAAAAACTGTAAAAACAATTTAATTACCCTAGTACTAAGTACAAGACATTACGGTTATAATGTCGTGCAGTGTTAAGGTATTTCAAAGACTTCAGGATCCGCATGATTTCTTAACAGGTGTGTGTGGATGGTTCAGTGGAAATAAAACTTTGGTGTCACAAGACAGTCGCATGGACGACCCTGATAACAAAACGAAATAAACAAAAAAACTTCCTTTAGGATCTTAATGACTTAAAAATTAGTAATTTGAGGTAATCAAAAATACCGAATGACTCCGGGTAATATTTAATCCTTTAACCTACGAAAATTAATTTTCCCTTTTCAATAAACCTTTATATAAGGTCTTCAGACAAACACCTGAAATCTAATAGAAGCTGATAATTCTACTGAAAGGTTGGCACGTAAGCGCCGTGTATTTTCTACTATCACGGTAAATTTTGTAACCTATTAAGCTCTTCGAAGCGGCTATAATGTTAGCCTGAGGCAACGATTAACTCATAGAATATCGTTCAGATGTTCCTGTTTTCGGCTTCTTTGATGTATTACCTATTAAAATAAAGGAAATTCGTTTTGGTATTTGTACTCAGTATATTAAAAAATTAATGCCAAATAGCCTTCATCCAATGGTGGGGACAATATTCAATCAAACTTAGGATATTGATGAAAGTTTGAAAATTCTACTAAATATAAAAAGTGAGTAAGTAATCATTAAAACAATAGATGATACATAAATAAATATGTTTGTGTGTTTGTCTTTTGGTCATCGAAAGCTATTGGTACTTCAAAAAAAAATCTGGCAATTACTGGGATCATCAACGATCTGTGGAGAACATTTAGTTTTCCTAACGTTCCTAAGTTATTTAGTAGTTTCCTAAGTTATCCTAACAAGTAACGTAATTAATTGAAAAGACTAGTGATATTAAATACATAATCGAATATAAAAGAGTTCATTCAACTACAAACAATTAAGTTCCCTCTAAGAGACAGCGGTCAAAATGAACAGAAAAATCAAAACCATTTTCTGCTCAACTAATCTGTGCGTTTCTCGCGTCGGAGTCACCACTCTTTTGTACATGTTATTAGGCGGCTATATCTCGTAATTTGCATATTTCGGCAGTAAAATTAATTCGAAGATTTGCCCGCATCCTCCATCCAGACTGGGGTGTCTTATGAAGGGGGTGTTGGGGGTGGTACGGGGGCGATGTTTTCGGATTTCTGCATTCGAATTCTGTGTTCTACCAATACGTATTGCGGTTTATACTAAGCCGGCTGTCTTAAGTGTGTGCGATTTTGCCTTTTAATTGGATTTATTTTGATGTGTTTTTGTTCCTGTCTGTTGTGCGCATAGGCGCAGAATAACTAAGATTAATAATAATAAAAATCTTACCGCCCTGTGGCATGTTTGATTCAACCATCATTGTTCCAATAGTTGTGTCGGTACACGGCTTGATAGTGAAAAGTTTCGATCAACATCTTAAGAAACTTTCGTTATCCAGCTGGGTTAAGGGTCTAATACAGAAAGCAGTTATCCTCGATACTGCGCGCATTGTGAGGAGGTTTCTCACTCTGGAGTCCTAACCACTGGTGGCTTGTGTCGTAGACAACGCCATCAGCGGCAATAAAAAATATATATATCTTAAAACCATTTTAATTAAATTTCAATAATAGTTTTATACCCGTTTATTGTTGTATATTAACGATTAATAATATAATGTATAATCGCAGACTGATGGTCCGATCATATTCGTCCAATCCTCAAAAGCAAGCGGCATGATACACTCTATGACATCAGTTTGAGCACCATTAAAGAAAAAGTAATCTCTTATCCGGAATAACAGCCTTCAATAATAAGGAAGACCACGCGAAGAGCACACTATAAAGCAGGTCAAGCTTAACATCAGTCACAAGACATGACGTCATATGTGGCTAATCGTAATGAAGTTAGGTACCTCAAGCGAAGACTTGTAAACCTTGGCACTTTTATAAAACTGTCTAAACTAGTTTGTTCTGGTGCAGCGCGGTGTAGATAATCACTTGATAACATATATGTACGTAACGTCTATGTATGTATACTTCAGGAAAATCATCGTGTCTCGATTTCCAAACGGTAATATTTGTATCAGCAACGTAATGTATGAAGAAGCACATAAAATACTGTACATGGATACGTACCATACTACATGTTTCTGTGAAGAAGCAATCATGCGAACCAGCTTGCAAAGTAGGGCCGTCTCAATGTCGGTGGCGAAAAAAAACGCTGTGTTGTATAAAAGTTTCCACTTAACACTCATGTGCTTAGTGCGAGTTTTTTAACGTTCTCGATAGCGTAAAAGTTAA
Source organism: Bombyx mandarina (assembly GCF_030267445.1). NCBI lineage: Eukaryota > Metazoa > Arthropoda > Insecta > Lepidoptera > Bombycidae > Bombyx > Bombyx mandarina. The sequence continues at coordinate 12,951,711 of NC_143222.1, read as the reverse complement.
CTTAAATTTGTGTGAAGTTGAAAAGCTTGCCTACGTTTGCCGCTAGGGGCGCTGTTCCAACTGCATCCAAATTTGAGTTAACTTTTACGCTATCGAGAACGTAAAAAAACTCGCACTAAGCACACAGATAGCACAGCTCGTCTGCCAGTCGACACCAATAAAAAAAACTAATCTCCCTTTTTTTTCCTACCTATGCTGATAGCCTTGAGAGGCTATTTCAGCTTCACCCTAACGTTTGTAGGTGAGCTCACGGGGCTCAAACCGGAGAGTTGCTAACACTGACCCTAGCAAGAGCAGTGCTTCGCAAAATCTACCACCGGATCGGAAACGCGACCCACTGAGAAGATCCGGCGAGAAACTCAGTGGGCTGTGTCTATGGGTTAGTTCGCTTCGTGGCAAGCGACGGGTTCGACGAGGACGGTGACCGGTGCTTGTGGTGCCTAAAAGCGCCGTTAATGGATCAGGCTAATCTCCCAAAACGAATACTTTCCACGGAAACGAGAAAGAATTATGAATACACAAATAAACATTTTAAGTAATCGTTCGTTAATCCTTACAACTAATATTAGCAATAAACGGCCCCTTCCGGCTAATTATGCTAAGATATTTCGCTCAAGTTTCTGTCTGCAACGGGTACTCGGAGTTTTACAGTTTGTTTTGCTCCAACGTGATAGTACCACATAGGCGTCTTTCGCTGTTCTAACTATTGCAATATTGAATGTGTCACACGATAAGCTAACGAAACTTTGAACCAAAGCGATTTACGAGCGACGAGTCGACAATGGATTTGGTATTAAAAGGTATTAAAAAAGATCCACTGTTTTTGACGTGATAGCGTATTATAAATCGATGAACACCTGCTGCCTGCACGAAAAAGTGTCACGTTCCGCCTGGGTATGAGTGTGCAAGCGAGAGCGCGGAACAAGCGATAGAGGAGCACGAACGGCCCAAGTGTTAAGCGGTTAAGAGTATTAAGCGGTAGGCAGCGGCTTGGCTCTGCCCCTGGCACTGCTGATGTCCATGGGCGACGGTAACCGCTCACCATCAGGTGGGCCGCATGCTCGTCTGCCTACAAGGGCAATAACAAAAAACTTCTTTGTATGATACACAATAATGATAATTCAGTTATATATAAACGGATCCTCAGGGTGGCGGCGACAATTGAGACAATTTACATCCACACGAAATATTATATTCTCTTTAGTACACGTTACGGTGGGTAGAATACGAATGCAATAGAGATATGCAAACCGCCGGTATTTATACAATCATCTTGACCTATTTAAATACAAACTTAGTAGGTAATATTAAACATTGTTCATCTTAATTATTCTGCTGATTATTTACGTACAATTATTATTTAATAATATCGAATTATGTAATATAAATAGCATTAAGGCTTATTGCGCCGTAAGGTTTATTGCGCCGGAAGCTGTCAAGCGGAAGGCGCCAATAAAATATTATAAGTATAAAGAAATATGAATGAACTATTTACTTGATTATGAAATTACTAATTATATTATAAGACAATAATAAGTTCTATATATTTCCTAAGTTCGTAAATAATTAATTATGTGAGGCCGGAAGTGTTGCTCGATAACATTCGGCCATCCTGTGTATGCCGTGTCCCACGGCGATCAGCGCTGCTATTGGCGCCTGCTTTGTCGCTGGTGTTTGGCACCTGAAATTTACATGTTTAAGCAGTAATTATATCTTGTATTATCTAATTCACACACCTTTTGTTTGTTGTACATCACACACCTTTCGTTTGTTGTACATCACACACCGTTCGTTTGTTGTGCATCACACACCTTTCGTTTGTTGTGCATCACACACCTTTCGTTTGTTGTGCATCACACACCTTTCGTTTGTTGTGCATCACACACCTTTCGTTTGTTGTGCATCACACACCTTTCGTTTGTTGTGCATCACACACCTTTCGTTTGTTGTGCATCACACACCTTTCGTTTGTTGTGCATCACACACCTTTTGTTTGTTGTGCATCACACACCTTTTGTTTGTTGTGCATCACACACCTTTTGTTTGTTGTGCATCACACACCTTTTGTTTGTTGTGCATCACACACCTTTTGTTTGTTGTGCATCACACACCTTTTGTTTGTTGTGCATCACACACCTTTTGTTTGTTGTGCATCACACAGATTTCATCAGTTGTAGATCACACAGATTTCATCAGTTGTAGATCACACAGATTTCATCAGTTGTAGATCACACAGATTCATCAGTAACAACAGATTTCATCAGTTGTAGATCACACAGATTTCATCAGTTGTAGATCACACAGATTTCATCAGTTGTAGATCACACAGATTTCATCAGTTGTAGATCACACAGATTTCATCAGTTGTAGATCACACAGATTTCATCAGTTGTAGATCACACAGATTTCATCAGTTGTAGATCACACAGATTTCATCAGTTGTAGATCACACAGATTTCATCAGTTGTAGATCACACAGATTTCATCAGTTGTAGATCACACAGATTTCATCAGTTGTAGATCACACAGATTTCATCAGTTGTAGATCACACAGATTTCATCAGTTGTAGATCACACAGATTTCATCAGTTGTAGATCACACAGATTTCATCAGTTGTAGATCACACAGATTTCATCAGTTGTAGATCACACAGATTTCATCAGTTGTAGATCACACAGATTTTATTTATAACTTATGCAGCCTCTATCCTGAAGTAGTTTGATTTTGTGTTATAATTTCCACGCGTGCTTATTAATCAATTATATTTCCATTCAATGATTTTGTCTCAGATATTAATTATTTTTTAAAAAGCAATCTTTCGACCTTACAAGTCCACCCAAAATAGGACATACAGCCCAGCTCATAATATATAGAATTCACAAGAAATGTTTCATTAGTGTTAATATTGAGATAAACTTGTACCAAAGCAGCACTTTACTGTGGTATTATACAGCTGTGTCCTAAATACATTCGACAAGTCGAGTATTATTAAAAGTATCACTACTACCCACGAATTTAATAGAATTTTGTGATATTGATATTAGGTTGATTTATCGTGATTCTTCGATTATTAAATCTATATCAGCGATGTCGTAATTCGTTATTTCCACAAAGCCACAATAATGTTGTCTATATGAACATTCACGGGGGACGTTCCTAAAGAGGTCGACGGGTATGCGCCTCCAAAACCTTTCATTGTAACCACGGAAGACTTAATCTTTAATTTTTTAACTTATCAGCATATGCCACACAGAATATTTAATTTGCTGCCCGTGTCTATGTATGCAATGAGACTAGAGCCATTAATTAACACTATCTTTTTGTGCAAATCTATGCATATGCTGTATGTTATAAATAAGACATTACTCACTTTTGGGTGTGAAGAGCTGGCCGCATACCATCAGCTGGCCGACGTAGTGTCCCGGGCGATGGCACACCTCGCAGCGCGACCTTCTCTTCGGCAGGCGTAACTTTTCTTCGGTTGAAAGTCGGTCCCTCTTGCAACTGGAGCAACAGCACCTTCTCTTCTCCATGTGGTAGCCAGTCGCAGATGTGTAGTATAGTTGCGGTGTATCGCACATTCTCTAGCCGACCCACGAAGACATTTGTCTTTGTTGTCCCATCCATACACGTGTTCCAACTGGTCGATCTTGTGCAGCCATCCCTTGACGTTGCTAGATTTTTCATCCGGCCGGAACGTTGGAATAACCTCCGCATCGGTTTGGGTGACACGTCGCATTTTGTATCGCCTGTGTTTCTCAGCGTTCTCAAATCCGTCAATGTATGGGCCTGGCATAATCCCGCTTCTGAAGTATAAACGGATCCTCAGGGTGGCGGCGACAATTGAGACAATTTACATCCACACGAAATATTATATTCTCTTTAGTACACGTTACGGTGGGTAGAATACGAATGCAATAGAGATATGCAAACCGCCGGTATTTATACAATCATCTTGACCTATTTAAATACAAACTTAGTAGGTAATATTAAACATTGTTCATCTTAATTATTCTGCTGATTATTTACGTACAATTATTATTTAATAATATCGAATTATGTAATATAAATAGCATTAAGGCTTATTGCGCCGTAAGGTTTATTGCGCCGGAAGCTGTCAAGCGGAAGGCGCCAATAAAATATTATAAGTATAAAGAAATATGAATGAACTATTTACTTGATTATGAAATTACTAATTATATTATAAGACAATAATAAGTTCTATATATTTCCTAAGTTCGTAAATAATTAATTATGTGAGGCCGGAAGTGTTGCTCGATAACATATAGTAATTCAATTCAATTCATAAAAGTATGCAATTTTTTATCAATGTTTCTTTATGACATCATCATCCATGACGTTATACCTACCTACAGACAACCAATTTTTTTATATTGTTTGGATGGTTGACGAAGCTCATGGTCCATCTGGTGTTAAGTAGTTACCGGAGATAAAGCACAAGTGTTTCGCTATAAAAATAGCCGGATGGTGGTACCAATGGGAGATTATTACATTATTATTTTTAATACAATTTTGCTATACCATATCCCCTTAGCAAAGTTGAATCGTACTGTGTACGTTAACCGGATGTCGTAATCTCATATTTCTTTGATAACCCCTTATCCTAAACGGTTCAGTGCATTTCGCGGATGCAAAACTCAAAAATTATAGAATAACAACTAAGTAGAATAATTATTTTAATGAAATTACACAAGATGTTTGTGGATCGGTCAGTTGTGGCGAAGCTTGAATGTAGTATGTGTCCAGCAGTGGACTTATTTTATTTATTTATTTAACTTCATGCACTAAGGTACAATGGCGGACTTAATGCCTGATGCATTCTCTACCAATCAACCAAGTGTGGTGTACAGAATCCTGTGGTAGGTGCATTACTTAATGTGAAAATAACCAAATTGATACGTGAAGCAAAAACTTTGTATCCCTTTTTACGAAAATTGCGCGGACGGAGGAGTCTGAAATTTCCTATACTTATGAAGAATATAGAGAAGATGTGAAGAATGCTATTTTTTTTTTTATTATTCATAAAAATTACATTAAATCAATGAAAAAAGCATTACACACACTACACTGTATTATACACAACACATACATAAAATATACTATTTGTTACTGTCAATTGTCAAACTTTTGTTATTACTTAAAGTCTGTGGTCAAATTGAGAATAGATTAATATTGTTTGTTTTTAATATTATTTATCTATAGTGTAGTTTTGGCGAAATCTGTGATTATATTATAAAAGTATAATAGTGTTTGACCATAGAACAATAATAATGTTTAAACTTATAATTTCAATTAATTATAGTCGAATTTCGACTCCACTAGTAATATTTCATATATTTTGGCACGCGTCAGGGATGGCTGAGCGGTAGGTTCCATCATCACTCGTATTCGATTGAACTCAGTTTAGTCAATAAAACTTTTCAATAATAATTATTGAAACTCAACACACACAACTTTCACAATGACAGGGTAAACCGACAGTTTCGTTCCACATACTGACAGACCGACTGACTGACTGACTGACTGACTGTCAGAGACTCACTGACTGAGACGGACGGAATGACTGTCTGACACGGAATGCCACGACTCTGTCCACGTACCGCCATTTTATACTGTGGCGTTACGGAGTCTACCCTCCATTTTGTGATATTTATCAAAACAACATTTCATCATTTAAAATAATAATCAAAACCACCGTCTTAATATTACTAAAAGTCGTTATCCACGACATATATATATATATATATATAATTATATTTATATATATATATATATATATACGACTTATGTGGATTTATTATAATGATGATGAAGAAGACGTTTGTAAGTTGATACCAAAAGATGACGGGAGCCTGGTAGATAGGCTCCGTTATCCAACTATATCCGTCCCAAATCATTTTTGCGCTCCAATCTGAAGCATAGGCTTAAAAAGGTTAGCTTTATTGTCATGATTGAATTTGTATGCTTGGCCTATTTCTTTGTTACTTCAGATTTGCAAATGAGATGGACTGAAACATGATTTTATTGCGATGGAGATATCTAGGATTCCATAGTATTCTCAGTAAGATCAGAGCTTGGTAAGAAAATGTGATAAGCATTTTATTATTATGCTCCGAAGATGAGGTAGTCGTAACAGTTGCAGGTGATTCAAACTACATACTCATCTTACCATATCTTCTTAAACATAATAACCAGATAAAATATGGAATAACCTTCAATTCGATTCTAATCAGTAAGGAATGTTTTTTTTAATTTTTTTAGGAATGAAGGATTAGTAGTCGCCCTAAAAACCTGTCAAGTTTCACCAGGACAGGAGCAAAGAAATCTTAGGATTACATTGACGTTCATGATGTCAATGTCTAATATATTTTATTTCGGATTAACCATTTAGGCGGCTTAAAATAGCTTAAGTACAAATAGCTTCAAAATAAAAGGTTGGGGGAAAAGTCGCATTATGGTATGTATGAACTTGTAATAAAATCTCTTTGGCCTGACCTTGACCTGACCTTGCACCTTCAGATTTCCACCTGTTTCCGACTCTTCAAAATTCTTTAGGCAGTGTCAGGTTAACATCACGAGAGGACTGCCAAAACCAATTGTCGCGGTATTTTGGTCAAAAGCCCCAAAAAATCTATAGCAATGGGATCACGTCCCTACCTACAAGATGGCAAAAAGTTATCCAACAAAACGGTACATACTTTAGTTAAATGTAAATAAACTATATTAAAAAATATTGTGAATTTTCTTAAAAAATGCGAAGAAACTTTTTCCCTAACCTATTATATACTTTGATATCGAATACGCGATTCAAACATTCAATTATTGGACTCAGACAGACGTTAAACAACGAATCCTTTACAAACAGCAGCCGAAACAAACGCTGCCTGCACACGGGAATTGAACCAACTACATTTCCTTGTTGGGCTGATATTTGTTTCAAGCCAATAATTCGGCGAAAAAACTCCCGGGGGAACGGTAATGTACAATATAAATAACTTACCATTTTTATATGTATATTTTTGTTGGTTACGAGATGATTTTTCGTAACTCATTTTTAGGTGGCGTGATATGTATACAGAAGTTTCAGCGGTTGACAACGCTCCATTCAGATGTGTGAGCTAATAAAATAAGACGACCATTACGACGAATTGGAAATATCAATGTTATAATCATTATAGAACGTCTACCTCCTACCTTTACTGGTGGTAGAACCTCTTGTGAGTCCGCGCGGGTGGGTACCACCACCCTGCCTATTTCTGTCGTGAAGCAGTAATGCGTTTCGGATTGAAGGGTGGGGCAGCCGTTGTAACTATACTGAGATCTTAGAATTTATATTTCAAAGTGGGTGGCGCAATTACGTTGTAGATGTCTATGGGCTCCAGTAACCACTTAACACCAGGTGGGCTGTGAGATCATCCACCCATCTAAGCAATTTAAAAAAAAAAGGACGGCTACCTCAATACCTCAAAAATTATTCAGCTGTGTACACTTTATCTCCATAATATCACTTCAGATTTGCCAAAACAACTCTCATAACCGCTAAAACCGAACGCAAAATAGCATTTCGCAGCGCAAATTCGAAAAAGCCTCACGTCCGCAAAAACCCCTAAACTAATCTGAACAAATAACAGCACATCAAGATCAATAGGTTCGGTACGCACGTAATCCTTTAACCACTAAGGCCGCACCGCAAAACCGAATCATCCTGTAAGTCTCAATTACTTGGTTACCCTGATTTACCCACGACCGATCCAATTTGTAAACTGTACCCTGATCAGAGCAAACTATGTATGATCTATCATGCAAAAATCGACTCTGTACCATGAAGCATTCGGATCAGTTCTAATTGGACAATAACCGAATGACAGTCACAGTCGATATTGTCTAGTCATGCGAGTGATGACCACGGAAGAGATAAAACGAATTCGACTTTAATAGATACGAGATAAGGGTTCTATCGGATCACGATGGCATAGAGACAACGGTCTAAACTCCAATTATAGACGAAGAACTATTTTATCTAACACTTTGTGACAACGCTAATCTGATTAGAAACTATTGGGATCGAAAAGATGGATAGAAAGGAAGGAGAGAGCATTTTATTTATTCGTTCCAACATACGTAAAGCTGAGCGTAGAACAGATCTCTTGAAAATAGGTATTTTTGCTTTATCAATCAACTACGCATTTATAATTACAGTGAAATCATTTATCTTACATCAAATTAACAAGATTTTAAATTTTAATACCTTCCACATCCAACACTCAAACAAAACAACTGTACGAAATATCGCATACAAAATTTAACTAGATGATGACGGTTTTTTTTTTTTTGATAACGCCATCTTGTTGTGTCTTTAAAGCGGTTAGTTGCCCTCAATTAAGAAAAATAGTATTATTATTCGCCAATAGATGTCGGGAAGAGTTGATTCTTGAAAACACGAATAAAACAACATTTTCTGAAAATAAATCGTAGCTAGATCGATTGATCGCCCTCGAAATCCCCTGTATACTAAATTTTATGAAAATCGTTGGAGCCGTTGCCAAGATTCAGATTTATAAGAATGCCTCGTTTAAAGGTATAAGATAAAAAAAAAAAACAAGAATAGCTAAATATATAAATAATCTAACTCCGAATTATCTAAACCCACATATCTTAAGTGAATGGGATTGATTCGTGCGGCCTCTCCCGGCTTCCGGAGATCCGGGATCTACGCCTAAACCAATTTGCCGGTTAATCCGTAGCGGCGCTGATCGCAACGCCTTCTGAAACACCCCTGATGCGAAACGACTTTATTTAAGATTATTTTTGTCTTGAACCGAACAACTTACAAGAATTTTTGAGTTGCTTTAAAAAAATTTGTTAATGTGTTACTGGTTTTTTACTGGTGGGAACCTCTTGTGAGTCCGCACGGGTAGGTACCACCACCCTGCCTATTTCTGCCGTGAAACAGTAATGCGTTTCGGTTGGAAGGGCGGGGCAGCCGCTGTAACTAATGAGACCTTAGAACTTATACCTGAAAGTGGGTTGTGCATTTACGTTGTAGGTGTCTATGGGCTCCAGTAACCACTTAACGAACAGGTGGGCTGTGAGCTTGTCCACCCATCGTAATCGTTCGCTCGTAACACCCCATAAATTTATATTATAGTAGAATAAAAATGTATCTTATCAAATAAAATTGCTTAATTTAAGCTATGTTTAACAAATTAAAATTCTTTTTATTTAATCAGTTAAGTGGACTACGTATATTTATGCAGGGTGTAATTTGATTAAGAACATAACATAAGGAAGGAGAAATAGTAACTCGAAGAAGTAGTGCTCGTATTTCTGCTATTTCTGTTTACTATGCACTGCAGTCGCTATGTTGTACTAGTCGATCCAGTTATATCCTCTAAAACGTCGTTATACATCTTCATCGTCATCATCATCAGCCACTGTCCACAGCCGAATAAAGGTCTATCCAATTGCACGCCATTGAGTGCGGTCTCCGGCTTCTGTCATCCAGCTCTTGCCAGCCGCCCTGCATAAATCATCACTCCATCGATCCTGAGGACTTCCTAAAAGTCCTCCTGTACGTTTGCCGATTTGCGGTCTCCACTCATGAACAAGTTTACCCCAACGGTTATCGGTTCTCCGGCTAATATAATAATTACACATCATGTATTGACTTAATTCCAAATTTAAATGGGAACTTAATCAAAAGCTAATCTGAACATTGTTTACTAACAACGTCTCCATCGAAATGACCAAAACAAGCCCGAGCCAAGTAATAACTTAATAATGCAAGCTTAAAGCAAACACAAGAGGCCGATATGCAAATAACGTGTAGTGGACGTCGGTCCGTTTATTTTGGGATGTTTGAATTTAGATACAGTCAGTCAATATACACATAGTAAATGTATCGGGGATTAGATGTGTATAATTTTTGAAAGGACATGTTTAAGGACAGGTTAACTTCAATCGTAGAGTCAACAAATCTGACCCCCAACTAACTAGATCAGATCAAGTTCTACGACGAAGATGACTTTGAAAATTATCGATTCACTCTGACTAATTTAGGCTGTAATCTCCTGCGTCCTTAAATAGCGATAACATAAAAAGGTTCTTTTAAAGGAGAACATATATATAAAGATAATTATAAAGAAGAACAGTGTAAGTCGTTGTTAAGACTCCAGATATTTTCTGTTAACCGAACCAATGGGAAAAAACATTTCTGAAAATATAAAATTTTTGAAATATATTTTTTAAATATAAATGAATTATTCCGTCATCACAACGCGAATCTTGTGTGTGTGTGTGTGTGGCCCAGTTTTGAGAATCTTCTTTCATCTCCTAAATTTTAACCGTGAACCGATATTTCAGAACCCTTTCAACCTGCACTTGCTCTATTTATAACTAATTTCTCGCAAATAAATTCTCATAACACCCATTTTAGAAAAAAGCCGTATAATATTTCTGATATTTTTATTAAGATACGATTTGAATATACTCGTAAAACATAGTATTTGATATCGTGTTTAGTCTCGATCATTCGTGACCATGAAAACTGTGTAGTATTTGAAAAGTAGGAAACAATTTAATGTCAATAAAAAGGTAACATATACGAGACAGGATAACGTTGAACAATTAACGATTAGGAATCAATTACTGCATATATTTCAATACCATTTAAGTGATTACTGAAGTCTTTTGTTATGGGAATCCCAAGTCGACGTTTCAATCTCAAACGCATTGAAGGACCGTAAATGTAAAAAATTGCAACGTAATCTAACAGAAAGGTCCTGGACGATAACTATACTTGGTAACGATACTTATACTTATACCGGTAACTATACTTGAGACCTTAGAACTTATATCTCAAGGTGGGTGGCGCATTTACGTCGTAGATGTCTATGGGCTCCAGTAACCACTTAACACCGGGTGGGCTGTGAGCTCGTCCACCCATCTAAGCAATAAAAAAAGAACCGGATTTCAAGTTGCATGTTGGAACATGACCATAGTAAAGGTCTTTATTATGCTCATACTATTCATGCTAACTGAATAATAGCGGCGTGAATACAAAACGTTTTGTTCGTCAGCTTCACTAAAGCTCGACTATCGCCATTAAGACGCGAATTACCATCTTAACTGAGCGTGTATTAATCCTTACAACTAATATTAACAATAAACGGCCCCTTTCGGCTAATTATGCTAAGGATCTTCCGTTAAAGTTCCCGTCTGCAGCGAGGATTTAGCATTTTGATCTTTGTTTGCGCAATCCTGATAGTTTAAAACGATGTTTGTATTCAGTTTTTCGATATTGTATTTTATTGCGTTAACAGTAATCTTTTCTGTTAAAGCAATATATTAGTTTTTATTGTCAAACGGCTTAATGACGTTAGTAGATACCTTGCAACCCTAATATTGATCTGGAATCCGTATAGAACTTCTCAAGCAACAAAACAAACATATTCTATGTAAACATCAATAAACCCTTAACTGGGCTCGAAGGGTCGAAGGAAACCCCAAAAAATCACCATTAAATGCCACGAATACTTTTCTCACGTTCAAATTTAAGTAGCTAAATCACTCCCCCAGAGGCCTCGACCGCACGATTTTCGGGTAGATCACACAAAGATTCCCTTTTTTATCCCTTCGCCCTGAGGGAGGATCAGCCGGACTGCATTACCGGTATCGATGGCAAATTGGCCCTCCCCATTCTTGTAAAGGGTTAAAAGATCTCGAGACTTCTTGAGGCGAAGGAATGTTTTTATATTGAACTTTTATTGGCTTCTGTCTGGGAGACCTGTTGCATTCTAGGAAATTTTCAAAGGAATATTCTTTTACATATCATATAATATTCAAATAATATTTTATTAATAGGGATCTGCCCTAGAGTACCGTATTACTGCATTTTACATAGTTTAACAGCAATTCTTGTCTCACATTAATTAAATAAATTATAAATCAACATACAATAAACAGTGGCTTTGCTGTGCTCCTGGCATTGATGACGTTCTTGAGCGGCCGTGACTACTTACAATCAGGTGAGCGTGTGCTCATCTTCCTACGGCGTAAATAAAACTAATTCGCTTTAAAAACGTTAAGTTCAAAAGTCTTACATCAAGACTGTCATCATTCACGAGATGAATGTGCAACAGCTTCCTCGACTATTACTTATAGTTCTAATAGCTTATCATCGAGCTTATTCTCGATCTGTAATAGTAACCAGTACAGGTCTGATGTTTCGGTGAGTTCCTGCACCGGATCACAGCCGAGCCGACGGCAGAGTGCCACCATTGTGGTTGCGACTTGGACACGGCAGAGCATACGCTCGTCGCCTGCCCCGCATGGGAGGGGTGGCGCCGTGTCCTCGTCGCAAAAATAGGAACCGACTTGTCGTTGCCGAGTGTTGTGGCATCGATGCTCGGCGACGACGAATCGTGGAAGGCGATGCTCGACTTCTGCGAGTGCACCATCTCGCAGAAGGAGGCGGCGGGGCGCGTGAGAGACGCACAATCCCGCCGTCGTCGAGCGGGGGCCAGGGAGGCGGATCTCGCCCAAGCCCTGGCCCTCTAAGTGTTTCGGGTCCCCCTCACATGTCGGTCTGGGGACCGGCGAGGGGGGCCTAAGAAGACGACGTGCAAGCTGCTCTGCACGCGTTTTACGCAAGAGCATCCGGGTGATGGAAGGCCGGCTATCCTCGACCCACGCTGGTTCTGGCCCAGCGAGGTATTCCGTAGTAACCCACTCTAACCGGCGCCATCTAGGCGGGCTTCAGACAGTCTGCCGACCGAGAGGGCTGGTGGTCGTGGCGCCGACGACCGCCAGTCCGGCGTCCCGAGAGGGAGGGTGATGGGAGAGATGTGCTCCGCACTAAACGCTTCACTTTCCCCCCTTTGCCTTGTCATGAGTTCTGTCTCATGCGAGGTTTGGACGTTGGTTATTGAGCGACAGGAGGTTTTAGTCAGTTCAACTCTGACATACCTCGCCCAGTATCCCCAGAAAAGGGCGGAAGTCCGGCGATTTCCTCCTGACCAAAAAAAAAAAAAAAGTACAGTTCTGATTCCGTTATTGACTTACACATGTAATTTGATCTTTTACGAGTTTGCTCTGATTGGTATTTCACCGCTATCCTAATTCGACCCTGAAGCATACATTATGAATAGTTGGATAAAACTTCGATCTGACATATACTTGTAGGGAACATGAGGTTTTTGTTTATTGCCTTTGTAGGCAGACAAGCATACGGCCCACCTGATGGTAAGTGGTCACCGTCGCTCATGGACGTCAGCAATGCCAGGGGCAGAGCCAAGCCGCTGCCTACCATGGGTAACCGCTTCACCAGGTAGACTGCGAACTTGTCTGCCCAAGTACGCTCATATAAAAGTATCCTATAAAGGTATGACTTACAAGGTTTTACTTTTAATTTTCTCGTTCCTAATCACAACATTGACGTAAATAGATAGAAAGGTCAATCAAATTGAAAATTATTGGCCTTTCGAATCTTCATCCGAATCCTTGCAAATCTTATGATTAAAACACTTCTACGGTTAATTCTCCAATTTAACATTTGTAAATAAGTACACAAAAATTTTAATTTAAAAGTTTCAATTTAATGATGGTAAATTTTAAAGCGCACACGAATTGCTTACCACAATGGGTATATTATAATGGAATTTTACCTATAAACACATAGTTTCGTTCGGCAATTAAAGAAAGGATGAGACCCGGCTCGGTTTAATTTCGAATACCTCGCGCTATAAACGTAACTGACCTCTCTCTGGGCAAACGAGAGTTCCGCCACGTTTTAGTGTTTTAATTGTTATTATATGAAAGCATAGTATAATGGGTTTTTTTTCCTACCTATGCTGATAACCTTGAGAGACTATTCCAGCTTTATCCTAGCATGTAGCTCTCGGACCGGAAGTGTTGCTAACACTGACCTTAGCAAGAGCAATGCTTTGCAGAATCTACCACCGGATCGAAAACGCGACCCATTGAGAAGATCTGGCGAGAAACTCAGTGGGCTGTGTTTATAGGTTAATTTACTCGTCGAGCCATTCGTCGCAAGCGACGGGTTCGGCGAGGACGGTGACCGGTGCCTGTGCCGCCTAAAAGCACCGTTAATGGATCGGGAGGATCCGTAATGACGTGTTTAGATCGACGTCGACGGTTTACCATTCGATCCGCAGGATCGGGTATGAACTCACGGCATCTTACTTCATGACGGGTAATCAGATTCCGGTCATCTCTATCACTGCCTAATACGAAATAGATACATTTAACTGGTAACCAACTAATTCTCAAAGATCCGAAAAATAATTCTCAATAGTGATATGATTGGTAAAACTGTTCAGCAAATTAGTTAATTCAGTCAAAGTAACAGTCGTTACTGGTGGTAGGACCTCTTGCGAGTCCGCACGGGTAGGTACCACCACCCTGCCTATTTCAGCCGTGAAGCAGTAATGCGGTTTGAAAGGTAGGACAGCCGTTGTAACTACACTGAGACCATAGAACTCGTATCTCAAGGTGGGTGGCGGCATTGTAGATGTCTATGGACTCCGGTAACCATTTAACACCAGACGGGCTGTGAGCTCGTCCACCCATATATGTAATAAATAAATAAAAAATAAGCATTTCAGAAAAATCATGCGTGAAATAAAGAACGCTAAAAACATGCATGCGATTGATTTAATACAAACTCATTGATATTGTCAGCCAATAACAAAATGCGAATAATTGAAAGGCAACCGAAAACCGCACTAAAAAAATGCTTAATTAAAAATTAAATCTCCCACAAAGGCGAGTCGGGGATGAACAAAAACGTAACGTGATTAGAAACAAATTACACAGTGGGCACGCGATCTAACCGGGCTTTGTGCTCGGCCACTTTTCTTTGTATATCGCACGAAAATTTCATGCGAAATTTAATTTCGCCGTTGAAGAACCCCCAGGAATGGATATTACTGTGGTCACTACGTGTGTAATTTCGTTTCTCAAGAGTGCGTGGACATTACCTTTTTCATGGCATACCGTTACGGCAGATGAATGCGGTGTTGGCTCGGCTTGTAATTAAAATAGAGGATTTTTTTTGGAATCTCTTTCACAATTTTGCAGAAGCTGAAGTCGGTTTTTGTTGGCACTTGTTGAATTATTTACTTTTGGGTCGGTCTATCTTTTGTTTGCGCGAATTCGCCCCCAATCTCACCCAATCTATGTTATTTGGATATAAGAATTCGACATTTTGTAATTGCTGTCAATGGTTTACCTAAGATTTGCCTACAAATGTCTCAAGCTGAAATTGTTTTCCATTTAATTGCCCACAAATTTATAATTTCTTATTGTTTACCTATTTTTACAGTTCAAGATTTAAACAATTTATCGGCCGATGCGCCCTGCGTTTTCGTTGTGTTTATTGAACACAATTTAAGATCAGCGTTGGGTGTCTGCTGGTTTTCCTTCCGTTCCAGTAATACTCGTAGAGGGAAAAAAATTAACGCGCTAATCTCAGGAACTATTGGTCCGATTTGAAAAATTCTTTCAGTGTTAAATAAGTCATTTATTGAGGAAGGCTATAGCTATATATATAACATCACGGTAAGGCCAAACAAGTGGAGCACCAATAAAGAATGTTTCAAAACAGGGGCTTAAAAAGCTCCTTAACATTCTATAATTCAAAAATATTTTCACTTTCTACGTAAATGAAGTGGGGGTAAAATTTAGCGTTATGCCAAAGTAACTATTCCACGCGGACGGAGTCGCGGGCAAAAGCTAGTGTTTTAATAAACTGAACCAAAATAAATAAGTTTTTTTTTATGCCCTTGTAGGCAGACGAGCAGACGGCCCACCTGATGGTGAGTGGTTACCGTCGCCCATGGACTTCAGCAATGCCAGGGGCAGAGCCAAGCCGCTGCCTACCGCAAAATTTTCAAATCTTTAACCTCACGGATCAGCATTCGCGTTCACGTACATAATAATTCATCATCTCGTAATCGTGATCCGTGGCCGCGCGCCGAACAACGGACTCGCGTATCCGGCGACCTCTCGTCGAATTTTTAATGTTGCGCTTTAATTATTTTGACGCCCAGTTGAGGGCGCCACTTTAAGTCTTCGTTCGCATTAGTATATTCGTTTTGCACGTCGGCCGCGCGTACGCTTATGAATTATTAAGGCGAACCTCGAATGCCGAAGCCGGGGCGAGCGTGTTCCGGAATTACGTACGGAACTTTTTTGTTTTTATACAACTAGTATTTTCTTTTGGAACGAAGTTCCTTATGGGACGATGCAGAGGGGTACCCTAACCGGAAAAAACGTCCGTAACGTAAGATTTTTCTATTTAGTTTGTTATCAACAGATGTCGCTGCACGTAAATTCAACAATTCCTGAATCGCGGTGACGAGATGTTACACAGTTAATAGACGTTCTCGTATTTCTCTTGCTAAATTATACTTACCTGGTGTAGGGGATACCGTGATCATGCAGGCGGTTCCCCCAGGGCGAGGCTGCTCTATTGCACTGCGGAGTGGTTGACCCTTGCGATTATTTTTATTTTTATAAATAAAAAAATCATAATAAAAAATGTATATTGTATACCCGAATAATTATCTTCTTTATAACTCGAATAGAACTTAAAATGAATATTTTTATAATAAGGAACTTCGTTCCTATTCGGTGTCCCACGACACCACACATCTTTTTTTATTGACTAGAGACTTCTTGCGCTTTATAAAGCACAATTCCGGCCTCGCGTCGAGTACTGCTCCCACCTCTGGGCCGGGGCTCTCAAATACCAGCTACTTCAGTTTGACTCCACACAGAAACAAGAGAACAAGAAAAAAACAGACCATTGGGGTTTGTTGCATTTCCTGAAGCTCTGGTATTCATTCACAAGTCTGTTTTGCAATCTGCAATTTTGGTATCTTATAGTGAGAATGGCTGGGTCACGTTGGATGCATGTGGCAATGGACTGGTCGCACTGGACATCAGTTGGAAAGGTCTATGTTCAGCAGTGGACAGTGGACAGGCTGAGATGATTTTTTTTATTGCTTAGATGGGTGGACGAGCCCACAGCCCACCTGGTGTTAAGTGGTTACTGGAGCCCATAAACATCTATAGCATAAATGCGCTACCCACCTTGAGATATAAGTTCTAAGGTCTCAAGTATAGTTACAACGGCTGCCCCACCATTCAAACCGAAACGCATTACTGCTTCACGGCAGAAATAGGCAGG
This sequence comes from Bombyx mandarina, assembly GCF_030267445.1. Classification (NCBI taxonomy): domain Eukaryota; kingdom Metazoa; phylum Arthropoda; class Insecta; order Lepidoptera; family Bombycidae; genus Bombyx; species Bombyx mandarina. The sequence goes on along the minus strand of NC_143222.1, from coordinate 12,934,477 downwards.
GTGGTGGTACCTACCCGCGCGGGCTCATAAGAGGTCCTACCACCAGTAAATGATTGATTGATTGATGAAAGTATCAATCTATTATGTTTGTTTTTTCGTTAGCCAAACTCCACGTGCGGTACCCTGAACATTGCCGAGATCAACACGACTAAAGCTCAGCGCCGAGTGTATTTATGATTTCGTACATTTTCGAGTGGGATTCCGTAACCGACAGTACATTATACATTACTCCCTAATTAACCGGCCGAGAAACAAGTGCGTTTCGTTAATTATTAAAAACGGCAAAGGGCAAACGTACTACAGCCTAGTTTTAATACGAAACATGGTGCGTTTGAAAAATTCACGATGCCTCATTTATGATCGCGCATCACTATGTTAAAATGTTAGACCTGTACGGTGCTGCGATGTGAATGTATGCTAAGGTTCTTTATCAACTGGTTCGGTTCCTAATGCAATTTAAAGTTGGACTTTTTGTTACATAGTTGGGAGGCAGCAATCAAATTTTCGTATTGTGTACTATAACAGATAGGCCGAGCAGTCATTGACTTATATCGCAAAACAGCTATGAGTTTTCAACGATGGGACAACTGTTATATTGTGCAATAATAACTTAGACCTCATGTCTCAAGGTGGGTCGTGGCTTTCATGTTAAGGTATTTATGAGCTCCAGTAACAACTTAACAACAAGCGGGCCGTGAGCGATTTCACAAGTGTAAGCAAAATAAAACTACACGACTTTAAAATACTGAAGATATAGTGGTACATACCATGGTCGTTTCCAGAGATCTTGTTGCCACGTACCATCCGGCTTTGGAATGAGCTCCCTTCCACAGTGTTTCCGGAGCGCTATGACATGTCCTTCTTTAAACGAGGCTTGTGAGAGTATTAAGCGGTAGGCAGCGGCATGGCTCTGCCCCTGGCATTGCTGACGTCCATGAGCGACGGTAACCACTCACCATCAGGTGGGCCGTATGCTCATCTGCCTACAGGGACAGTAAAAAAAATAAGTAAATAAAACCATGAAAGTTCTTGAATGAGATCGTGATATACTCGAAGTGAAATAGTGATAGTATCGAATGAGATAGTGATACTAAAGTCACCAACTTACTTAATTATTTTTTATACATACATTGAGAAACGAGCCGCTCTCCTGGTCTTAAGAGGTTAGCAAAGTCCTTAGGTACCCCAACATGAATTCCGCCACATACCATGAGTCATAAAACCGGTGTTTCAATTTGGGTCGTATAAAGGCTGACTTTGCCTCAAACCGAAAAAGTTATTGGGTTATAAATACCCGTCCGATCTAATTACACGCCCCACCAAGTAATGCAGAATAGGGAATATTATCTATTTCGAAAAGAGACCGCAAAACTTGCGGAAAAACTGGACTAATACCTTCAAGCTACGAACTTCAAAGTTTTAATGGTGCCGGTGTACGTAATAGTCATTCCCGTAACTTAACTAGTTCAACCCTAGTAACTTTAAATCTAGCCTGAACTCCTATATTCTGTCATGTTCTTAAACTTCCAGATATTTTGTTATTAGCTCAAATGAGGAGGAAAACTTAGTTCACGGCGCACGTGACTTTTTTTGGTAAATAAGACCATCAATCACAATGTGTGATTCCGACCAGCATAATGCACGAGATTACAATATTTTAAAATAAATGCTATCCAGAGGACATATTTTAGTCCTCTAACGGAAACGAATGATTGCTTCGTTACATAAATAGGCAAGACGATTGTACCCACCTCTGCGAATCTACATGCCTTAGGTATTAGTACCTAGTTCTCAACTGGAACATATCTCTTAGTTCCTATTTAGGAATATGGATACATGTACTGGTGGTAGGACCTCTTGTGAGTCACCTTGTGTGTGTAGGTATCACCGCCCTCCTTATTTCTGCCGTGAAGCAATAATGCGTTTCGGCTAGAAGGGTGGGGCAGCCGTTGTAACTATACTTGAGACCTTAGAACTTATATCTCGAGGTGGGTGGCGCATTTACGTTGTAGATATCTATGGGCTCCAGTAACCACTTAACACCAGGTGGGCTGTGAGCTTGTCCACTCATCTAAGCAATAAAAATTAAATAAAACATCATAATCTCCTGAAAATCCAAAATAATTATTTGGTTTAAAAATCCTGTAGTCGTAATCTCGCCTATTTTGCTCACCCGCATGACATTGTGTATTGTATTTAAGAAACAAACGGAGAAATGTCCGAGTCACGCTGTCAGTTTCTACGTCGGAACAGATGAAGCCACAAACCTGCGCTTTACTAAAACATTTCACGCCGAAATAATCCAGATAATTGTCCTTCGTAGAAGTCGGAATTTGCGTTACCACGTACGTGCCTGTCTTACGAAAAACACCCTACAAGACCACACGCAGTAGCGGTCAGTCATAAACTTAGCAGTAAATCTTACCGTAACCTGGTGGTAGGACCTCTTGTCAGTCCGCACGGGTAGGTACCACCACCCTGCCTATTTCTGCCGTGAAGCAGTAATGCGTTTCGGTTTCGAAGGTTGGGGCAGCCGTTGTAACTATTCTGCGTAAGCCGCAGAGGGTGATGGCCGACAGAGTCGTCCGCGGGTACCGCACGATTTCCTACGAGGCGGCTTGCGTCCTGGCCGGATCCCCGCCCTGGGACCTAGAGGCGAAAGTACTCGCGTCATTATATCGATGGCGCGAGGAAAAGCGGGCACGGGGCTCGAGACTGGTGCAGCGGCAGATCGCGCTGCGCCGAGAGGAGCTCCGTCTGGTCTTGGTGGCGGAATGGCGGCAAAGGCTTCTGCGCCCTACCGCCGGCCTCGCAACCGTCGAGGCGATCCGGCCAGTACTCGACGACTGGCTCGGGAGAAGGCACGGCTCCCTGTCGTTTAGGGTGACACAGGTGCTGTCGGGGCACGGTTGCTTCGGCAAGTACCTGTGCCGCATAGACAGGGAGCCGGACGCTCGGTGCCACCATTGCGTCCACTGCGGGGAGGACACGGCGCAACACACGCTCGCCGAGTGTATAGCTTGGAAGGAGCAGCGCCGTGTCCTCACAAATGAAGTAGGAAGCGATCTGTCGCTGCCGGCCGTAGTGCGGAGGATGGTCGGCAGCGCAGAGTCGTAGGACGCTGTGGTGTCCTTCTGCGAGGACGTGATATCGCAGAAGGAAACTGCGGAACGGGAGAGGGAGATCTCGACTCCCTTCCCCGGCCGCAGAAGGCGCACCGGGCGCAGGAGAAGGGCGGACAATGCCCTTTTCCGCCCCCCATGAATGGGTCGAGGGGCGAGGGACTTGGGAAAGCCCTCGCCCCCTATTCGATGGACCTGAGACGGAGGCGCGTGCAGGGGTCAGCGCGTGTCTCTGAGGCGATGCACGGAGTAGATGAACGCCTCACTACCCCGTGCAGGAGACGAGGCCTGGACAGACCGGGCCAGCACTGGTGTGGGGCTGCGGAAGAATTTGGATTCCCGCGGCCCTGCGCGCACGTGTGGGTGGACACCGGGGTGGTTTTAGCCGGTAGGAGTCCGGCACGCCCCTCCGCCTTTCCCCAGGCGGAGGTAGTCCATGAGGATTTCCCCCCGAAAAAAAAAAAAAAAAGCCGTTGTAACTATACTGAGACCTTAGAACTCATATCTCAAGGTGGGTGGCGGCATTTACGTTGTGGATGTCTATGGGCTCCGGTAACCACTTAACACCAGGTGGGCTGTCAGCTCGTCCGCCCATATATGCAACAAAAAAAAAATTACCGTAACCGGTAACCGTTTTAACGTTCATCGACAACAACAAAAAAACCGATGCTCTGGTCGTCGATAAACCGACAAAAATAAACAGCTTCCTTATTTGCCGGATCCGTGTTTTAACAAAGCGAACAAATTCGTCAATGGCCGGGCTGCGTCTCGGCTCTCGTGTACATTGATCAAGCCGAACTCACAACACCTTTAGGGCCGGTAAAGGGCCGCGCCGAGGGTGGGCCTCATTCAATATTTATTAACTTATTTCAAAGAAAATCGTATAATTAACACCATAGCCCGTGCTCCCCGCGCGTGGCTGGACAAAGATTAAACGATCAGATGCGAAAACGGCAAAATCAAAGTAATTTTTAGATTCGAGTATTTTTTTATTTTTTATTTATACTTATTGTACACAAAAAAGAAAATACAATAAAAACAGATTTAAAAGAATGTCTAAATACTATGTACAAAGGCGAGCTTAACTCATTCATGAATTTTCTTCCAGCAAACCATTAGCAGAGAGAAATACGATGTATAAGAGGGGAAAAGTGTACAATATAAAATACACAACCATTATGACACAAATAAAAGCGTATAATATCTGATATATAATGAAAAATACATATAAATAAACATACATAAAACAATAACTTAAATACAGTTAAAGTGACAGGAAATGTTTCTTCATTTGACTCTTAAAAACTTCTAGAGAGGAACTAGCACGAATAGGTTGAGGGAGAGAATTGGATGTACATAGAATAGAATGTTGAGGGAGAGAATTGCTTGTACACAGAATAGTGGGTTCTTGGGTTGAGGTGAATGACGGAATTCACGTCCTGATGTCTATGAGTTCCGCTAGCCGCCGATAAGGGCCGTAAGTATGTTTGCCGAATTACCAAACTTAATAAGAAACTAAATTTGTAGTTATCACTGATTGAACAATGTAAAAAAATACGATCAGATTGAAAACTATATTCGCATTGAAATGTTCATGTACCTAGACCAGCCATAAGTTTTGTTACAAATAAATATTCATATTTTTTAAATGAAGTAATGTTATTTATTAATTTTATTTATTTTATTTTAATTATATAATTTAACACCCCATTCCATATTACAATTTGATAACACGAAAGTATATGTGAAGTGACGCAAAATCAAAAGAAGTGTTTTAAAATAATATACGTGTCCCAAATTCAAAACAATTAAAAAGTTGAAAAAAAGAAAAAGTTTTTACGTAGGTAACAGTATTTATGGCCAGACTAGTTATATTAATGATATGTCATCCAAAGAAATAATCTGTCGAATCTGCGGCGCTACATTCTATATGCTCAATTAGTATTCAGTCGCACTTCTTACATACAGTGCCAAAGTCATTTCGTATAATGTGTATGTATGTGTGTGTATTTTTGAGACCCTTTGATACGTTACTGAAGCAGGTACGTATTCAGGAAACGAAAGAAAAAACTATTTTTTTCATATGACGCTTTTTTTTTAATTGATTATTTTAATCGAAGCATATAGTGTATGATCGTTATAAATTATTCAAATACGATACTTCAAATCGTAAATGGTCTTGAAATATTGCCATGGTATTAATAGAGTTCGTTCCCGTCGGGTCGTGATACAACTGACGATGTAGCTTCGTAGATGTAGATGTCGTCGAATTTGCGACGATAACTATTTATTTATTTAGTACACTTCATGTAAAATTTACATTGGCGGACTTAATGCCTAAGGCATTCTCTACCAGTCAATCAAAGGTAGTGCAGAGTGGATAGTGGTAGGTGCAATGAAATTTATATTAAGTTACAAAAAGTCTATACATACATACATACATATAATAGTTTATATAGTATTAAAAGGAATATATTAATAAATTTCCTTAACAAATAACTTCATCTTAATAAGTTCATGATGATTCCGCTAACTTTTCCAGCAACATTCGCCGAACTCTTAACTTGAATGCGCAACGGTTAGTAATTGTAGTCCTGATCTCGAGAGGAAGCGCATTCCATAGCGGAACTAATGAGTGTTATTGATTAATCAATCATTGTTTCAACTTGGAATTCTTCATCCTATTCGTACACTCTTGTCAGAGTGGTCGTGGTCACGCATCAGTCGGATCCTGCGATACCGATGCTTTAATTTTGCACTAAATTTTGTGCTGATGATACCATTCTCTCGTACGAAAAAATTGTATGCCTTTCTATCTATTTACATGTAAATTCCTTACCTGTTTAGTCCAAAGCAAAAATATGTAAATTCCGACATGTGAAGCGTGCTAGAGCGAAAATTGATTAAGAATTTCATTAAATGACACTATTTGAGCACACCCTAGTTGAATTTGTCTAACTTTGTGTGTGCATTTTTTATTTTAATGTTTTCTTTTAGAGCTAGTTCTCTTTTGACCTGAAACGTAAACTTAGCTAATGTAATTAACAACGACGACATACTAATTAACTCTTCGTTTTTTTTTATATGGGTGGATGAGCTCACAGCCCACCTGGCGTTAAGTGGTTACTGGAGCCCATAGATACAAAGTAAATGCGCCACCCACCTTGAGATATAAGTTCTAAGGTCTGTGTATAGTTTCAACGGCTGCACACCACCCTTTAAACCGAAACGCATTAGTGCTTCACGGCAGAAATAGGCAAGGTGGTGGTACCTACTCGTGCGGACTCACAAGAGGTCCTACCACCAGTAAGTAGTGTAGTACTTTAGCGGGACGAACTTGAAAAATCATGATTTAGTTACTCATGATCATTACTGAGCCACTAGCAGCCATTCATGAACATGTATTACGTACCAGACCAATCGTCTTATATATGAAAAGGGACGGTTCAAAAATATTTTAAATTACATAAAATGTAACCACGAAAGCCATCGAGAAGGAACACAGTTATTAAAATGTAAATTTTGGTCCACGCGTATTAACTTGAAACACAAAAAAATGCAAATACACTGCCCGAACATATCTTCAAAGATACGAGAACGAAATCCGCTCTTAATTATCGGAATCGCTTCGCAAATATACATGTTCAAGATATATCTAATTAAAAAAATAAATACCAACTCGGCCAAGCGTTTTTGAGGCGAAAAAGTCAACCACATTTGTATCCACCCCATACCAAGTCAGAGCTTAAAACTAATACATCGGGGTGGCATGTGAGGGGTGCCGGGGGGGCGGGGTGGTCCAAAAAGGGGGGTAGGTCGGTGTTAATTATTCACATTTTAATTTACGGAGCCCCGGCACCGCTGGCCAGTCCCGACCGGGAAAAATGTCTTGCAATCGTTCGACAGTTATATGAAAACGTAATAAGTACATTTAAAATTCGCCTACTCGAATGTGAAGAATCATTTCGCCTTTTCGCATTAAAAGTGTACCACTAATAAAATACGTACTTAACAAATGTTCACGATTGACTTGCGCGGTGAAGGAATAATAACATCGTGTAATAAAAATGAAACCTGCAAAATTTAAATTTGCGTAATTGCTGGTGTTAGAACGTCTTGTGAGTCCGCACGGGTAGGTACCACCACCCCGCCTATTTCTGCCGTGAAGCAATAATGCGTTCCGTTTTGAAGGGCAGGGCAGCCGTTGTACTGGTAAAACTGAGACCTTACAACTCATGTCCCGAGGAGACCGGTGACCACTTAACACCAGGTATAAAAAAATTATGACCTTAATTGACTCCAGATTTATACGCATTCGTTGCGTAATTTCTACACACAAATGAGATTACAAATTCTATTCATTTGACTTGATCGGATCACGGTTAAAAAATCTATATCTATACTCTATACTAATATTATAAAGAGGAAAGATTTGTTTGTTTGTTTGTTTCGAATAGGCTCCGAAACTACTGGACCGATTTGAAAAATTCTTTTTCCATTAGAAGCCGACATTGTCCCTGATGAACATAGGCTACTTTTAAAATAAAAAAAAAATTTTATTTTTTTGGTTTCATGTGTGTTTTAATGTTTCCGAAGCGAAGCGAGGGCGGGTCGCTAGTGTGTATATAAAAAGCTAACGAGAATCTCGAGCATTTTCTCAGTTACGTAGTAACATATGTAACTACGCCATTTCTAAAAAGTCAAGTACAAACACATATAATTATAATATATTTTTAAATTAAGGTATTTGTTTAGCAATACCAAATGAACCTAACAAGCTGCTGTAAAGAACATTTATTGAAACACCTTCAATTACTAATTTGGTAAAATCATTCATTTAAAAAACCGAATACAACCTAAAGATTCTGACATTTTCTGTCCATTTTTTAAATAAACGATTTCGTCATATATTGCTAATCGTTGTATATTATTGGATAATCTATGGTTAGCTCCTGATTTATGTATTTAACCCACAAATAACGTCACTCGCAATGAAGTTCCATGCGGGCAACGGGCTTTATAAAGCTGGTGCGCCATTTATTTAAATATTAAATTGAATAATCTTAAACTAAATAAATTGGCGTTGAAGAACAACTTGGCGTCGCTCGGTGGAGCAGGAGCTAGGCGTCTTGGGCATGACGTGGGAGGAGCTAGAACAGACTGCCCAAGACCGATGTAAATGGAAGGATTTGAATCGAGACCTACACACCAGCAGAGGGTAATAGGAAAGAATAATGACGATGATGATGATGAAAATAAATAAAATTACAATATTGGTCCGATTGAGCTTAAATAAAAATAAAAATGACACCGAATATGAGACATAAATAATAAAATGAAGAATACAGAACAGAACGTTTTTCCAATTACCTAAAGACTATTGAGATTTGAAAACCGCCTTTACATCCGCCGTAATGGCCCCGCCGAATAACATCTAAAACCAACATTGAAAACAAAACCCGACCCCAAACGTATTAGCCATCACATTTATGACGCACGTTTTGAATAAACGAAACTCATTCAAAAAATACTATCCTCCCTTTCTACGATCGTAAAACGAAAAGAGATGCAAAACATTTTCTATTCGATACAAACGAGAAGAAAGATCAAAACGGATACATTGCCGTCTAAATAATTCAAAGTATACTCTGCCTACAGTGATGCTTCAGCTATCCTTTAACTACGACAGTGATACAAGTTAGGTAAGGTTCATTTTTAAATGGCTTAACACAGTGATGAATGTACGGTGTTATTGTAAAGAGCAGGGTTGTCCAATTTTATGTTTCTGCGTGGTTTTTTTTTCCGAAGCAACTGTTTTTGACAGAAAATCTTGAATAATGCATTAGCATGTGCAAAAATACTGATTGCACTATAGTGGCCGCACTGGAAGCCTAATCTATTAATTAATTTGAAACCGGTCATACCGTACCACGAGATTGTCGGACCAAATTCGGTCTTGTCTGGACATCAAGCCCCAAGGCCAAGGATCGCAGCAGATGGAGAACAATGGTACAAGAGAGATTGATGCGTCGGGGGAGTCACGACCCTCAGTAATGAGGAGAACAACGCAAGGAGGAGGAGGATACCGTATTTAATGCAGCCAGCCCTAGTTGTTGCTATATTTTTTTTAATTAATCATGTAAGCTACTCATGAGGACTCTATGATCATATACATATCAAAACTATTGCGAACCAACTTTTGCTGTGGGTCTGTGACTAAATGCTTTCTGTTTTATTGTCCTTATAGGGAGACCGAATGGTGTTTAGTAACCGCTTTCCTTTAATCCATTACTGTGACAAAAACATTTCTTCAAGTGCCAAAAACTGCGCAAATTATCAACTCAGGTTTTAGTCGTCGTGGCCTAACGGATAAGACGTCCGGTGCATTCGTGTAGTCGTCGTGGCCTAACGGATAAGACGTCCGGTGCATTCGTGTTGAAGCGATGCACCGGTGTTCGAATCCCGCAGGCGGGTACCAATTTTTCTAATGAAATACGTACTCAACAAATGTTCACGATTGACTTCCACGGTGAAGGAATAACATCGTGTAATAAAAATGAAACCCGCAAAATTATAATTTGCGTAATTACTGGTGGTAGGACCTCTTGTGAGTCCGCGCGGGTGGGTACCACCACCCTGCCTATTTCTGCCGTGAAGCAGTAATGCGTTTCGGTTTGAAGGGTGGGACAGCCGTTGTAACTATACTTGAGACCTTAGAACTTGTATCTCAAGGTGGGTGGCGCATTTACGTTGTGGATGTCTATGGGCTCCAGTAACCACTTAACACCAGGTGGGCTGTGAGCTCGTCCACCCATCTAAGCAATAAAAAAAAAAAAAACTCAACTAGCGAATCACGAGCAAAAAGCCAGATACACATTACACACGTCCTGTTTCTTTTTATATAAATAAATGTTTAAAAGTTGTGTTTTTTTTTTTTTTTGAACGTTATAAAAAGAAAAGTTGAGATCAGTTTTATTGTCGTTGTCCATATACCGAAAATCTACCATTTATTCCATCATTATTAATTGTGCAAAAGATTGGTTTTGTTATCCCTGCTCCACAGTTTTTACGTGGTTCTTATTCGTAATGTCGATTCGAAGTCGCCCCTCCGTTAGGGATGAGGCTCGTTTTCGTGTATGAGATATGACACTGTTGTCTTTCGGCTAATTGGATTATCGGAATTTTGTGAAAGAAATTTTATTAACACGTTCTCTCGTTAATATTTGGATTCATATCATCACTATCCTGCCCTTCTCCCAGTCACCTGGGGTCGGCGCAACATGTTTTCTCCTTCCAAACTCTTCTATCATATACCATTTCTTCGCTCACTCCCCTCTTACCCATATCGTCTTTCACGCAATCCATTTCATTTCTTCTTAGGTCTACCTCTTCCTCTATATCCTTCCACATTCATAGTTAACACTCTCTTACCAACCTCATTTTCATTTCTTCTCATCACATGTCCATACCATCCCAAACGCGCACTTCTCAGCTTCTCTGTCACAGGTGCCACTTTCAGACTTTGGATTATAATCAATATTTAAGTTATTATTTTATTTAATTTGATTGCTGTAGATAGACAGTGCTTAATCAGAGCATATGGACAGGACCTTAATTTGAGATTTCAATTGCATTGAAATGACGACTGTTCCGCTATTGTACTACGCTACACTGTACAACGCTACTTCCTAAATGGAACTCCATACAGTAGAGGATTGTGCGTCCGTAACGCGTGTTCGTTACGTGACGTCTTCTATCAGCCCTTAGCGTAAGACGCAGTTTCAATAACTGCGTGGTGTTTATACCAGTTAAAAATCAAATTTGAAAACAACATCCCTATATATAGATTATGGCCAGGAGGATGTCCGGACGTAGAACGTCTGACGACATGACGTGTCTCGCTGGCTAATAACGCGTCAGAACCGATCACTGAACGAACACGCGGTCACGCGATGACTGGTTGAGGGGATCCGAAAAATTGGCTATTTGCAATTTTCTTTTATTCTTGTTAAGAGCCAGATAGCTTATTGCTCGATGCATTAACTAAGTACTGGATCCCAGAGATATTAGGTACATGGATGCCGCCATCTTGAGATGTAAGATTGCATCCCATAATGCTTATAGCAATGACAACTTCTGAATTCTACAAACCGAAATACTTCGTGTTAGAAATACGCAAGACTATATGTTTGTATGGATTATAAATTTATTCATTCGTTGTAGAATTAGTTCCATACCAGTCACTGTTAGAAACTATTATTTATATGTATCTTAGAATTAGATATTACAATTATATTTTTCCATATTTTGTTTTAAATTCTGCAAAATGCCATCACTCCAGCCCCGTAAACGCTAGAGCAAGTCTTTTCAACGTATAG